>NW_021681114.1:167080-230452 GCF_001412515.2 Diachasma alloeum
AGATGAAGGGATAAAACAGATCGCAATCAGTTGAGGATTCAATTTTCAATCGATTGGCAACCGTTTCATCCCTTCGTCCTCATTAGGGAAGGAGAAATTGATTGTTATATTAAGGGCAGGATTCCGCCGCCCGTCGGCGTTTCGAACTGCGGTAGGTTTCCCTCACCTACTCGACAGCGAACATCACCGTTCGCTCCGCCTTCCGATTCCCCCATACGCGTTCCCCCCCCACTCTGCGCCGTTATCGACGCTCTCACACGCTCCCTGTTTTACTTACAGGTACGTACTCAAAATTAGTTCTGCGCCACCGCTACGAAATTTTGCGGTTGAAGCGTTCCCATAGGCGCTAGCAATCTCCCTTATAATCTCTGCTGTCCCCTAACGCCGGGACATAACATGGGGTCGTCGAAAAATTCATAAGTGGCACCCTAATTTTTGGTGGGACTCCGGCCACTTTTTCGGGGGATTCCCGTAAAAATTAGTGTGCCACATGCGAATTCTCCGATGACTCCCTGTTATGTCCCAGCGTTGGTGAACACCACACTAATTTTTGGAAGGATTCTCACAAAATTACGATGTATTTTTTTCTCCGTGTAGATATCTGGAACCAAGGACCATCCATCTCACCACTTTTCTTCTAAACTTTCGAGGAATTTAAAGGCGATTAGATTTTTAACACTCCGTTGGGTGCGCTATGTGCACCGCGCCGCACTTTTTCCAATTGTTTAAGAGGTCTCCTCAGTAATTTTCGCCACAAAACGACAATGTGCTAGCGAATTGAATATGTAATATAATAATCAAAAATGGTAAAAGGAAAATTGTAAAAAAAACTGAGTAGTTTTATCGTTTCATTCGTTTTCAATTAATCATTCGAATTTCTGCTTATACATGGGCTTTAAGAACGAAATTTTGTCCCTTACCCTTCACCCTGTTGACAATGTGCTAGCCAACAAAGGAAGCTATATTTATTTATATTAAATTCTCAAAAATAAGGGAATGAAGTCTGATCTAGTTTTGCCAGTAATTCGTTGAATAAATTAACGATAAAAATAATTGGCGTGATGTCTGTCACTATCCAACGCACGCCATGTTTGATGTTTCGTCTCTCTCGAAAATAACCTCACTAACTTAACCATTTTACGCTCCACTCACCCGCGCGCTTGAAAACGAATGAAACGATAAAACTACTCAGAGTTTTTTTTACAATTTTCCTTTTACCATTTTTAATTATTATATTACATATTCAATTCGCTAGCACATTGTCGTTTTGTGGCGAAAATTACTGAGGAGACCCCTTAAACTACACTTCAGCAAAGCCTCAGAACAGTCTGAAAAAATTAGATATCTCGTTTTGAAGCGTTCAGAAGTCCTATCAATGAAAATATTCGCCAAAAATATCATAAATAGTTAGATTTTCAAATTTTTATTCCGAAACTCCGGGCCGTGTACCGTGTATAAGGCGAATTTTTAGAAAACGATGGCAACTTTGAGCTTGAATATATAATTAAGGGTAACACTGAACATAAANCTACACTTCAGCAAAGCCTCAGAACAGTCTGAAAAAATTAGATATCTCGTTTTGAAGCGTTCAGAAGTCCTATCAATGAAAATATTCGCCAAAAATATCATAAATAGTTAGATTTTCAAATTTTTATTCCGAAACTCCGGGCCGTGTACCGTGTATAAGGCGAATTTTTAGAAAACGATGGCAACTTTGAGCTTGAATATATAATTAAGGGTAACACTGAACATAAAAAATTTCACGGGACTTCTTCAAGTATACGATCTAGATCACCATTGATTTTTTAAATATTTTTCCTAGAGTTTTCTAATTTATCATTATGTCCATTTCACGATCGTAACATAGATGTCGGAGCCATCAAGTGGTCTCTAAACTAACTACTCTTGGGGGCCAACCAATAAAATCGCTGGAAGTGCACCAATGATAGGCATCAATCAATGAGATCACTGCGGTCTCCGCAATCTTATTGGTTGGCCCCCAAGAGTAGTTAGTTTAGAGACCACTAATGTTACGATCGCGATTTATGATGGTGCGGCGCGGCGCTTACAGCGCGACCAACGGAGTATTAACTAAATTAATAGTATATTTTGTCATTGGGCTGAAAAAAACTTTACTACGTTTGCACCCCGAGCCGAACGCGAGGGTTGCAATCATATGAGCTAGAAAAGTTTTTTTTGGCCGTGTGACGAACAATATTTTAACGCTACGCGTCCGTGAATGACTGCTTACAGATGTTATGACAAAAATATACTTTTTTATATAAATTCAAGAGCTTGGTAAGGCATCAAAATTTCAATAGCCCTACCAGCTCTTGAGGTTATCCATGATCCACGACGGGGACGTTGTTAATATAGGATCCCAAAAAAAGCACCAATCAAAAATTATATGACCGAAATTCATAAATCTGATTTGTGGATGTCGTTCTTTACATCACCCCCGAATACTAATTAAAATGAAGATTCCTCTTCGTTTTGAAGTTTATGAATATTTGTACAAGAATTATAAATATTTTCCGTACGGAAAAGTAAAGCCAAGTTGAACAATCTTCGTCACATTAAAATCTCAGCATCTCCGTTTATGAATGAAGATTCCAAGATTTAAGGTATATCCCTAGAAAATACGTTCTTCTTAAGATTGTCCCTATGTTTTTCATAGATAATGTTTATAATAGTCTCCAGCTATTGAAAAAATGCTAACTAGCTGAACTACACAGTTTAGAAGATAATAAATAATGAAGTGCGGGCTTCTAACACGCGATGCACAGGGCGAACGGGGCTTATAGTTCCCCCCGAACTCGATTTTCCCATCTTATGAGAAAACGGTTCTTACGATGTTCTTAAGGATAATCGGGCGAGCTGGGAGGGTTGGAAAAAAAGCAGCCATTTTTTTCTTTCTTTTTTGCGTCTTCTTTAAATGATGGAAAAGGCGGGTGCAAAGTTTCAGACTGCTGGGGAGCATGGTTAATTTATTATGAATTTTTGAAAAAGTGGACATTTAACCCGTGATCTTATGGAAATCACAAACAAAAATGCAAAACCCACGGAAAAAATGCAGCCAAAGTCATGAAACTTTAGATACATTTAGAACATCAATGATTTTTTGAGTGGAAAAGATTGTCGCCTACACTGAGAAAAAAATTTCTAATATCTGAAACATATGTTCTTAAGACAAGTAAATTTTCTTCAATTGCTTAATTCTCTCAGGCATCTCCACTCACATGACCCGAGAAAGGCCTCTTGCTTTAAAATATTCTTGTACTCAAGTATGATTTTGTTGCAAATCAACTAATTTAAATCGCGTAGAAGAATCGTCAATCTTCTAGTCTTTATTGTTTTCATGATTTTTTCATTATGCACTTCCAATATTGCAATATGTAAAATATTCATGACATAACGCGGAACGATAGTGATGAATAAAAATTTATTCAAGTTCCGTGAAGTGCACACATTCTGAGATTTAAGCCATTGAAAAAAATTTCCTTCTCTCAAGAAAATATGTTTCAGATATTATAAATTTTTTTTCTCACTGTAGGAGCATTGTTTATTAATAATAGCGAAAAAAGTACTGAAAAATGAAATTTCTGCGCATGCAGCCTAAACGAGCAGCAGCGTCCCAAGTACCAATCGGGTGGGGGTAGCGCGGTCAATTTAAACGTCTCTTGAGAGAGAGCGATGAGGCGTTGTGATTGGAGCTCCCTCGAGCTAGTGGTACCAGCTCCTGGTGAAGAAAAAACTACCGACGATGTTGCCACTTTTTTGCATGGATTAATATTTTTTCATTTATTAAAAAAAAAACAATCTGAAAACCATTCAATGCGTGGAACAAATACAAATAAATTTGATTAGCTCCAAAAAGAATTTTTAACCGGAGATACTCCCTAATATTGCCTGAATTTTAAATCCGAATGGGAACAATTTTTTTGTTCAGCGATTGGTTTTCTGCAGGAAAACAATAGAAACCCCTCCGCTTCACCTCCTACATTTCCTCCTCGCCCGATTATCCTTAAAAAACCAATCCGTGATAGATCGATAAATTCCGAATACGGTGAAGTTTTTATAAAATTTACCACTACATAGTTTTTGCGATATTCAACTTTAAAAAATGGAAATTTCCGTGAAAGGATTCCTTACTTGATTTAAAAAATAACTAACTAGTACATTACATGCTTGAGCCTTGGAAAACAGCACCGTCCCCCACGTGCAAGATTGCCTTCCGAGCCGAAGACGAGGGTGATATGTTTTCCATGACGAGGTGTGTATTAGTATATTTCGTAACGAGTGCAAAAAAGTGTTTTTTGGCGAGTGGGAGGTTTATATCACGAGCCGAAGGCGAGTGATATAATCCCACGAGCTAAAAAACATTTTTTCACGAGTTACGAACAATATTTTTCATCACAATGTGGCGGAAATTGGACTTTTAGGCACGCGGAGCGTGCCGAAAAGTTCACTTTTCGTCACAGCGTGGTGAAAATTAATTTTCAGGTCCCGTGACACGAAAAAATATTTTCTTATACGATTCCAACAGTTATTGTTGCTTGTATCAACAACGCATGAGAATAAAAAAACTCAGTAACTTATGAGAGTGAAATAAATTAAGGTGTTTCATGCGAAAAAGGTAAATAAAGACATTCATCTGGAATTCATATAGAATGTTTATAATAATAACTGAATTATCTATGAATTTTCCTAAATTTTCTTCAGATTTCCTTTTCAAGTTATGAACGATTGAAGTCGCTTCTTATACATGGACTCTTATGGAGATTTTTCAGTTTAGCATGAAACTATATTATCAATTCATATGGTGACGCAGTTTCGTGCTAAATAGAAAAATCTCCATAAAAACCCATGTCTTAGAAGCGACTTCAATTGTTAATAACTTGAAAAGGAAATCTGAAAAAATTATAGGAAAATTCATCGATAATTCAATCATGATTAGAAACATTCTATATGAATTTCAGGTGAATTTCATTATTTACCTTTTTAGCACGAAACACCTTAAGTTATTTAGAATTTTTTCCGGAAATCCATAGAGACTAGCTTTTGGGTCCGATTGTCGTGGGATATACCTTAACGGTGATATAAAAAGGTGTAAACTTTCAACTGTGCTTCACTCTTCTCTGCTTTAAAATTTTTTTTTCAATTTTTAAACTAACATAAATCATTTAATGTTTGATCGAATAATATTTAGATAACAGTTGAAATATTCATTTGAAGAATATTTAACAATTTCAAGACCCAGGGAATCATTGAAAGACAGTTGATGGATGAATTGTATAATTTTGATGATTGTTTTACGTTTTAGTACATCTGCGAACGTCACTTCCAAAAAATTTCGAACAAATCTCTGTTTACTGGTTTGAGAGCAGTCACCCACTTTGGACGACCAGATTTCTCTCAATTTCTATTGGCAATTGATAGAATGCATAAAGACGTAAGTTCAATTGATAGAGTAGTAATTAATGCTAATTAGTGATGCTGGAACAAATCATTATTGTTCCTCACTGAGATAGTTTGACTATTCAACAAGAAATCGTATGATAAGTCAAGTCAACAGGTGGGCAAAAGAAAAACTATTAATTTTTTTTCGTTTTATAACTCATCAGACATAAATTTATCATTGGAGCCCATTCTAGACTCATTACAATGGGGAAGAATTATCCTTCTTTCAGCAATTCAATGAGTGATTTCAAATTTAAAATAAGCAGGGGACAGCCAGCCTCTGACAGTGAGTATGTCTCTGGGTGATGTCATACATTTCTTTTCGCAATCAATACATTGTTGGCGGGTTCTGAATAGTGTGAAACATTACAAAAGTTTATAGCTTTACAACACTAACTAGCAGCAAAAATTTCAACTGTTTACTGCCACCTCCATGGGTGCTATAAAAATTCGAATGTTCCGAATACTTCGTATGAACGGGTATACATACTTTCTGTCCAAATTTCACGTTGAAATCTCGATTTTTGCACAAGCTGGAGTTTTTTATAAAAAGCTCGAGCTTGTGCAAAAAACAACAAAGTTTTTTATTACAAAAAACGGAAAAACGGGAATATTTCGAAAACTTTGTATGAACAGGTTTATATATTTTGAGAAGGCATCGAAATGAATATTTTGAAAACAAAAAAAAACGAAATCGGTCCACTAGTTTCGAGGATATTTGCGGAAAAGAATTTAAAAACGCATGACATTTTTTCAAAAACTATTAGATCGATCGGGCTGAAATTTTGCACAGAGTTAGTCCTCATTAGAACCTATAATCTGACATAATTTCACATTCTTTGGAATTATTTTAGCCACTTAATTACTGAATCTTCTAAAAATTGCTCATCGGGAAGGTGCCGGTGGACATTCTCACATACAGTCATGGTCGCTAAACTTCGTATTTTCACGTTTCAGGCCATGCTACACAATTTCCAATTAAAATTAGAGAATGTGAAAATTGGACGATTATAATGCTTCCATTTGGAAGCAAAAAAGTAAAAAATGTCGGTTTCTCTCCACTTTCTTCTATATGAAATGTGAAATTGTACTCAATTATGGTTCTATTTGTGTAAACAAAATAGAACCATAATTAATTTTACCACAAAATATTTAAAAAAAATTATGGTTGAAAATTTTTTCCATTAAAATAACCTGTGATATTTTCTTCTAAGAGGACTCGTTCCTAAAATATTTTCCTAACAAAAACGGAAATGTCATATGCGACGTTTTGATCGGATTTCATCCCTCCAATACTTAAATAATGCTTTCTCTTACAGAGTAATACAGTTGGAGTATTTAGTTGTGGATCCCCGACAGTCGTCAGAGCAGTGGACAACGCCTGTCAGAGTATAAACAGCCGACCGGATACTCAAACCCTCTTCCAACATCATTACAAGAGCTTTTGATCTCAAAATATTGGTTATGTTCACTAATAAACACAAAAATAAATTGAATTGACTTTTTGTTACATAAACATTAAATAAAAATATATAATTCTGAAGGAATTACCCAACTTGTAGAATTCTTTATTGTCTTCCAACTTATTTGGTTTGTCATGTGTTTCAAGCAGTTCGGAGCACTTCTAGGAACTGGACTGTCAAATTAATGAAACTGTTCTGTGATAGAGATTGCTGATAGTATTTGAGTTTGACACGTTATCACCATGCTTGGAATCACAGGCAGGATACTGAACGTTAC
This sequence comes from Diachasma alloeum, assembly GCF_001412515.2. Taxonomy (NCBI): domain Eukaryota; kingdom Metazoa; phylum Arthropoda; class Insecta; order Hymenoptera; family Braconidae; genus Diachasma; species Diachasma alloeum. The sequence continues at coordinate 174,281 of NW_021681114.1, forward strand.
AACGATTAAACAATGGACTCATTCTGGTGATTGTTTAGTCGAATCGAATGTCAACGAACGACCTAACCTAGTAATTGTAGAATAATCATAATTTTTGGGTTTTTCAGGGGGGATTCGATGTTTTGCGAGTGTTGATGGCGATGGAACCAAAGAGAGTGATAGGCTAAGAGAATTTAGGAAGAAATTACGAGCAAAAACACCAATAGGTAATTCCAAAGAAAATACTACCAGGGAAGTGGCGAAAAGGTTCAACTGACTGTGATGGTTCTGATAATTTTGGAAATATCTTCGTATCCTCTATCAGTTTGGGAAAAAAAATATTGAAAAATCAACATCAGATGGACAATATGCACCGAATGCACGAGATTATACGGCTCTTATGGTGTCAAATCTTTGCATTATTCATCTGAGTAGGTCCGGTTTTCCTGAGCCATAGGGTTCATTGTATTTTTTCACATTGTCCTCTATATTTATTCTAATTGCCATTTGAAATCGTTCTAATTTAAGGCCCGGGTGGATGATCTATCTAACGTTATCTCGATTGTTTTTCCATCATAATGTAAATCATTTCACAATTTCCATTGAATTTTACATCACGCAGGAATCCCTAAAAATTATAATTGTACAATCGAAAAAAGTAGAAAAAAAATGAACATTTTCAAAGAGCATTTTTAATAAAGATTAAAAAATAAGTCCGATAGAGAGGAAATAGTGAATGGATAATTTATTATGGTAACTAAGGATCTGACAGCCATTGACTACTGTGATAAATGACGACCTAACAGCCATTAGATACATCAAATTATTAATTTGCAATTTCCTCTCTTTTGGGTTTATTTCCCAATATTATTAAAAAACGCTCTTTGCAAATGTTCAGCTTTTTTTCAACGTTTTTTTGATTGTACAATCATAATTTTTTGTGACTCCAGGGCTATGTAAAACTGAATAGCAATTGGAGATCATTTCAGATTATCAAAATAAAAAAAAACAACCAAGATCATTAAGTTTCCAATTTTTTGTGTTAGGGTAACTAAATATGTGGACGTTCACATGAAAAGGGACCACTTTGTCGATTCTAGTTTCCGAGATATTCACGTTTTTGTGTCAGTAACTCCCATTTGCACCAATGTTAAATTGTTTTTTCCATCTTCTCCAACGACGTCATTTTTGACCCCATGAAGATCATTTCGGGGTCAAAATGTGCGGAATGTTATCAATATTATCAGAGTATACATAACACCATATGGACAAAGTGGTCCCTTTTCATGCGGACGTCCACATATTTTTAGATGTTGTTTGTATGTATGCATGTATGAGGTATTCCATGTCAAATGAGTCAACAGCTGACCCTCACCCTCTTGGAAATTGATCTCAATTTTTTCTACGACTGGAGGAATAGAAAAAATATCTCTCAATTTTTTTCAGATTTTTTTAACAGGCCATTTCGGAGATATGATTCTATCTTTGTTTTTTCATTTTTTTTTTCAATAACTTCAGTTCTATTCATCCGATTTTAATTTATGATGGTTCAAAATTTTTGATTTTCTACCATCTATAACAATATTTTCAGTAATTTTTTTTTCAACCCCTAGGTGCTCATAATACCGAATTTAAAAAAAAGTTGAAAAATTTGTATTTTCAATATTATGTAACGTTTTATTGTTCGTCTTTTTTCAGTAACTCTTGTACTCAAAACAAGTATTTTGAGCCATCATTCAAGTTGCGTTTCGTCATAGATCTATTTTATTTTTAATTTTTTCTTCTCGAAATTCCGCGAATTTGGTCAAAATATCCTAAAATGGCTTTGATTGACTTTGATTATAAACAGTATGATGTGAATTTAAATGTACACTTACATGTTATCTCGTTTTTGATACATAATCGAAGTCGTTTTGGACAAGATAAGAACAAAAGAAAAATAAAGGAGATCCAGGACGAAACCCAACTTGTATGACGGTTCAAAATATTTGTTTTGAATATAAAAGTTACTGAAAAAAATATGAAAAACATGAAAGAAGACGTAATGTTGAAAATTCAAGTTTTTCAATTTTTTTTTCTAATTCCCTATTATGAACACCTACGGATCGAAAAAAAAATACCCAAAATCTTCTTATAGATGGTAGAAAACAGAAAATTTTGAGCCATCATAAATTAAAATCGGCTGAATAGAATCCGAGTTATTGAAAAAAAAATGAAAAAGCAAAGAAAAAATCACATCACATAAAAATCATATCATATCGTATCTCCAAAATGGCCTTTGGAGAAAATCTGAAAAAAATTTAGATGCTTTTTGTAGCCTCCCAATCGTAGAAAATATCGAGATCAATTTCTAAAAGGGCGAGGTTCACCCGTTGACTCATTTTGGCATGGAATACCTCATGTATGTATGTAATTTTTTCATGAATATAGACTCATTGACCCCGATTGCAATTTAATTCTTCACACAGATTCGAAAAAAAAACATTTGTCCAAAAATGAATTTTTCAATGATCACTCAAAAAATTGATATCAAAATGGAATTAGTCATCATTAAAAAAATTGATAACAATACTCTCTTGATTCTATCAGAATATGATGAGAGTTCTACGTTGTTGAGTTACAGCACATTGTCTATGCGATTTAAAAGAGAAAATTGGGATTTTCATGATTACTGACAAAATCGTCAAATTTGATTTTTAGAAAATCATTACAAAAAAAAAATTGACAATGCCTCCTAAAATCAGTAACTTGAATGTTCAACAGCTTTAAATTAAGCTCTTAAGCACTTACATGAATATCCACCTCGAAAAGCTTTTTTTAGATGAGAAAATTTTCAACTTGAAAGATCTTTCAAAATTTTGTCTCGACTGCTTGAATTACTTCTGCGGTGATAGCAATAAACGTTTCAAATGCTGTTTTTAGGAAAATTGGAGGAATTAGAGGAGGGAAAGCATCCTTATCAGGAGAAAGAACCCCTCGAGCCTCATCCAAACAATACAAATCCAAATACTGGTGAAGTTGGAGGTCCACGAGGCCCAGAGCCCACTCGCTATGGAGATTGGGAGCGAAAAGGACGAGTTTCCGATTTTTAAGTCATTGTTATAATTTTCAAAGGATTATTCTCGTTTTTAAGAATAAATACGAAATAGAATAAAAATACTTGATTCTCTAATGTTTCATTCGTCATTTGTCGCTAGAGAGACGTTTGATATGTTAAATGCACGAAAATTTATTTTTCTGACATCGATTCCAATGAGGAATCATCTGAGATTTTCCACAGGTAAAAAAGGTAAATTCTTATTTCAAAATGAATTTAAATCATGATTATTTGTGTTATGTTGTGATAGGATTTATCCTAAGAGATCAAAAAAATGCTCAGAATGAATCAGAAAGAATGAAGAAGTTTCACAAGAAACTGGAGTTGGAAATGCCTGGTGAGTAAATGCCTCGTAAAACTATGAGATTCCCGGCAAAATTAGCTATTACACCCAATGAAGTCTTCATTTTTTGACACATTTTGCATTGAAACCTTGTCAGAAATTGCACGCCTTTTATTCAAATTGCAGAATATACCTACGTATTAAATTCCACTGAATTGAAGCGTACCAACACTGAGAAAAAAATATATTTTTGCCAAATATCCATTTACTTGGGTACAAGTATTCATTTTTTCAATACTGTATTTTTCCAGTGGAGTCATTCCCAGGCAGTTCTCATTAGGTTTCAATTATGGCAATTATATTTCAATTAATATTTAATTATATTCAATATTTAATTATATTTCAATTAATTTTTCAATATTTATAATTATTCAGGGAGTTCACTAGTTCTAGAGATTGCTCTAGAAGATGATCATGTTAGTTAATCATGAGTGAACTCCCTCAATAATTATAAATATTAAAAAATTAATTGAAATTCTTCCCTGTTTTAAAATAAGAAATTTCTCCTAAATTTCTTATTTTCTGGGAAAATAAGAAATTTAGGAAAAATTAATAATCATTCGAGAAGGTAATCCAAGATCATGTTGAACAGTCATCCTCTGGAGCAACATGATTGTCATTATTGAAACCTAATCAGGGTCGCCTGGGAATGACTCCGTGGAAGAAATACGATTTTGAAAAAGCAAAAATGTTTCTCTCAAGTAAATGAATATTTGACAAAGATATATTTTTTCTCAGTGAACCCAATCCCTTCTAACTCCATATTGTATACTTCAAAACCCGACTTTTATGGATTTTCTATTTTTCTTGAATTGCACATACTTCAATACATGTCAAGTTGCGCACTATAAATTAAACATTTACAAGTGCCAATCATAAAATGTGTAATTGGGATGATACATTATAATTCAGAAAAATTTAATATTATTAAATTTTTCCAGGGATAGCCATATCCATCAATTATAATTATTGTTAAATTATTGAGTAGTCAATTAGTTAATATCACTTTTAAATTTTAATTATTGAAGTAATCATCAATTTAAATAGTGAAATTTTGAATTATTCAATAATCAGTGATTGAGGTAGGAAGATTGACGATTATTTGGATAATCGGAAATCCCTTATAAGAAATTAAGTATTATCTACTTAATAGAAAATTTATAGTTCCATATTTTTCAATATTTAATTCATCATCAATTAAAAATTCAAGTTATCAATTATTTTATTATTTAAAAATTTCTATTAGTATATTTTAAATCTTGATCTATGTTGGAAAAATCCTTTTTCTCAAATGTAGATATTGTTGAGCCCTATCTATCAACATTAATTAAAAAATTTATTTGGTTATCCTTTTGACCGGCGATAGGAATAATCGTTTTGATTTATTTGAAAATTTGCAAAATTTTTATTTTTTGTAAATCAGAATTCCGGGGATATGTTTGAATGTCATGCTTCAAATGAATTCAATCATGTCTTAAAATATTTGTTTCTATGCTATTACGCCGGAGTTAAAAGATGATTACGAGAGCTATATTGGTTGATTTGATTTTCATGGTGGTAGTTGAAAATTTTCAATTTTTCATGAATTTCCTTGAAAGTGAGCTTTCTGATGATTTCTTCAAATGTGATGTTTCAAATTCAATCAAGTATGTATAAATAAAATTTTTCTATCAACATTTTATCCAAGGGCTGAGGGGAGAGATAAAACCGCAAAAAAGACAATCGGTTGTATAGAAGAAAGGGATAGTAAGAATAATGATGATGATAAAATTCAACAAAGTTGATAATCTGACAAAATTAGTTGAGAAATCTTATTCAATTTAATAAAATGAAATAATCAGTGAATTATACATGATAGAAGGAAATGATGTGCAAAATAACCATTCGGAAGCATATTGCTAATTTATTAGCAAAAATAACTATACTATATGCAATACAAGAGTAATTTACCACTTGTTTTTCTATCCATACGCTCCAAAACTAGTTTAGTGAAATTCCCGAAAAATGACTTACGAATTAAATCCTTCTACCACTCATTAGCGAAATTATCAATTCCCAAAGAAAATATGGAACAAATAATCTCCGACGTTTCTTTGTAGTTGACGATCTCCTCCTAATCGAAGTTGATCCAAAGAGCGGTGAATACGTTCCCGAATCTGAGAAGAATCCAACAAAATGGGGAGATTGGCAGATCGGTGGTCGGGTTAGTGATTTTTGAAATCCCCAAAAACTTCTCCTCAATACTTGTCAATGTGGCTTCCATTTTTTTGTTATAAGATATAAAATCGTTTATCCCAAAGTACAAAGGAAATTATAACAATCTTAATTCATTTCTCTTTTAATCTACAAAATAATACCAATCATTTTTTCTTAAATTTGTTACATTAGTGTCAATACTGGAATTAGACCTTTCGTTATTGATGAAATTTATGTTCACGAACAGCAAACGACGATAATAGTTTGGAAAATAAGAGATTAATCCTCAAAAATCCTTAAGCTTGAAAAAAAAAAACAGAAAAAATATCATTTTTACCTAAGAACAATAGAAATTCCACATCGACTTAATTTACTACAAAAAAATGGTGTAATGAATCAAATGAGAATTAAGAATGAACAATTGACAGAAAATTATTTTCCATAATTGAAAAAAAAATCAAACGTCAGTCTTAACGTAGCACTGTTCTAATTGTTCCATAAGTAATCATTTGTCACTCGTTTTGTTCTCTCTTCTCTCCTTTTTCTTTTTTATTCAAGGTATCATAAAATATGAACGAATATAGATCTTAACGATTGATAAACTATAAAGTTTTATTGATGGCTAACACATCCCGCATCATCATGTTTCTGAGTGTCCACAAGGCATTAACGACATTACCATGATTGCCAACACCATTGCCAAGCCACTCGGCTGGTAGTTTTGCTACATCAGGAATCTGTGTATTCTCAGGTGTTGCATTCATCTGCTTGTCCCAGTTAGATATGTAACGATTCTCTACGTTTAAGCCTTCGATATATCTGAAAAAAAAACAAACAATACAAATTAATTATTATATTTATTAGTATAAGGTAAATGTACCTATGCTCGTCCTTGTCCCTATGCTCGTTCAGATGTTCCGATCTACGACATTTTAGTCATTTTGAAAGTCTCAAGAATCTATTTTTTTATTGATATGTAGTAACCCTTACTTGATTATTAACAAAACGTTGTAAACAAATTTGTTTAAATTGGAGAATAGTTAGCATTTGATTGTCTGCACTTACATTAAATTCTAATTTTACATGTTTTTATTAATTCAAGGATTATTTTGAGAGGTTCCTAGTTCGTTGACGCCAGGGACTCATGCATGGTGTACGGTCTTTGGTATTTAAGTTTAATTAGCTTGGATATCATGAGATCTCTTTCACTATTGGGATACTGGAGGCACTCCCATAGTATCAAGACTCTATTAAGAGTGAAATACGATGGGAGTTATTATTTTAGTCAATACGGAAAGTTATCGACACAAATGAACAATAATTTATTTAATAATAAAAGAGAAAAATCCCATTCACATCAACTGGTGCTAGGACAGAGCGAATTGTTAAGCCGCCAGTTACGAAACTCACAATTGTAAAATGTTGATATCTCCGTTAAAATAGTAAAATGGGATTAAAAAATCCTTGAATGAGGTTTCGGATACTTGAAAATTCAATAAAAATGAATAAATTATGCTAATATCTAAATATTTCACTGAAATATTGGCACTTAGAAGAATAGGTACAATGGAAATGGCATGCATATGGCTTCCTATGCTCGTTTTGCAACCAACAGTCAACTGTTAACTCTAGTTGAAATATAATTTTGTGCTTCGAGATATTTTTTAATGTTGTTTCATCACGAAATAGAATACTCACGATGTAATTAGTTCGGATATAACCTTTCCATATAACTCAGATCATAAGACAAGGATAGGGACATGTGTCAAACGTGCATGGAAACAAGTGAGCGAGCGTAGGGACATGGGACTTTCCACATTTACGAACGGTAATTTATTAAAAAATAGTAATTATGATGATTAATATAAGTTAATTCCAATTCTGAAGGTTTTCTCCTCTGCTATCTAATTTAAACCATCCCATCTTGACGCTCATTTCGATAGAAATATTGGACTAATGATGTGTTCACCTCAGCTAGACGAGCGTAGGGTCATTTACCTTACTTCGTTCTCTCTCGGAATCACGAGCATTTTCTCATTGAAAATGAAAATAAAACACTTGAAAATCAAGTAATCAAGATCTTCAAGACACCATCAAGAGATCCCATGACATTTTACGCATGCACAAACGATGTTTTCATCATTGGAGTATGAATGAAAGAAATTCCGAAATAAATTGATTGATCGGAATTTGCTACATGACTGTTTCTCACCTTAAATATGCATCGGAGTGGAGGACACGACTTGGTCTCGGGGGAACAGCTACAAATAATGGCTCTGGTTGCTTAACCGCTGGGGTATTGTTTGGTGGAGTCGGTGGAGTCACTGTGGGTGCAACTGAAAAACAAGGAATACTCTCTGAAGAGAGAATTGATCAATGTGAGACGAAAATTATCTGAGCTTGTCATGATTTTAAACGATCCATTCCGATTAAGAAAGGTCAACAAAATTGTTTCTATTGAGGAAACTACAATCTCTACAAAGTTTAATAATAAACTGTCATTTTACCTGATTCCATTGGTGGGAGTATCGTTGGTCCTTTCGATGCCATAAAATTCCTTCGGAAAAAAAATATAAGTCAGTTATGTTGACGAAAAAAAGGATTTGCGACACACTTGAAATCTGATTATGCAATTATTTCACTAACAGGGTGTCCACCGGGAAGTTTCAACAAAATTCCCTGACTTTTCCCGGTCAAATTGATGAAATTCCCTGACCATAGAAAACTTTTTTTTTATGAAAGAATGTTAAATTTATAGACTTTAAGGTGAAAAGCGTAGTAGGACGCTTTAATAGGGACACCGGCATTTCGTTTTGAAGGCCATAGAGTGAGGATATTGAAATTCACCTTAGAGGATTAAAACAGTTGATAAACGAGGATCACCTGACGCTGATAATCAATGAATAATAGATGGATCTATGCACATTAACTCCTGTACCGAACGAAATTGAAAGACAGACGTCGGTAAAATAAAATTATCTTTGATTGGCGAAAGGACCCTCAAGTGAATTTTCAGCTATAATACCCCAAGACCTTCAAAATTATCGGATATTTCCCGAATGTTTTGTTGCATAGCAACGAGAGGGACCAGTTTTGCAGATTAAAATCCCGAGCGCGTAGCGCGAGGGATTTTACTGAAAAGCTGATCCCGATCGTTGATATGCAGGAAAACTTGAGGGAAATATCCGATGAATTTTGAAGGTCGAGGGGTATTCGGAGGAGAATTTCTTCAATTCTGATTTTGGCCGATCAGGGTGCAGTGTTTGGGGTTGCGGGACACATCTCACCAAAATGTGAGGAATATCTGTCAAATTCGTAGAAAACAATTGACAGGCTACAGGGAAATTATCAGTCTGATAATTTCCCTGCAGTCGGGGAAATTATCAGTGTGAAACGCGTCACGTGACTCCGAATACTGCACTCTGATTGGTCAAAATCAGAATTGAGGAAATTGTCACCGTCATTTCCCATTTTCACCTTCAAAATTTTTCTTGGATCATAATTTTCATCCAATTGAGATTTTTGTTTTCAATGTTCGTCAGACTTCAAAGAACAAAATTGAGTATTCGTTTTCCATTGCATAGAATGGATTGAGAAAAATAGATTTTTAAATCTAGTGGACAGCCTACAGATTTTGGAAAAAAGTGGTCATTTAACCCGTGATCTTATGGAAATCACAAAAAAAAAACTGCAAAACCCAAGGAAAAAAAGCAGTCAAAGTCATGAAACTAGACACATTTAGAACATGTGATCAATGATTTTTTGAGTGAAAAAGATTGTCGCCTAGGAGCATTGTTTATTAATAATAGCAAAAAAAGTACTGAAAAATGAAATTTCTGCGCACGCAGCCCAAACCAGCAGCAACGTCTCAAGTACCGATCGGGTGGGGGTAGCGCGGTTAATTTCAACGTCTCTTGAGAAAGAGCGATGAAACGTTGTGATTAGAGCTCCTTCGAACCAGTGGTACCAATTCCTGGTGAAAAAAAAAAACACTACCGACGATGTTGCCACTTTTTCGCATGGATTAATATTTTTTCATTTATAAAAAAAAAAAAAACTGAAAACCATTCAATGCATGAAACGGATACAAATGAATTTGATTAGCTCCAAAAATAATTTTTAACCGGAGATACTCCCTAATATTGCCTGAATTTTGAATCCGAATGGGAAAAATTTTTTTGTTCAGCGATTGGTTTTCTGCAGGAAAACAATAGAAACCCCTCCGCCTCACCTCCTACATTTCCTCCTCGCCCGATTATCCTTAAGATCCCACTTTTGTAAGTGAATTTGAGATCAAATTCCAGGGCAATGTTTTTTGTCAACAGAAGAATTCCCAAAAATTTAGGTACTTGGAGAAAATCAGCTTCAAATTTTCAAATTCCAGAAAATTGTCGTAATTCCCGGACTTTTCCCAGACATTTCGAGATCAATCAAATTCCCTGACAATTTCCGGTTTTCCAGATTTCCCTGACGACTGGACACCCTGACTAATAAGGTGGGTCAGAATAATTCATGAAGAGAATTTCATCATAGAAACTTGTTCCGTCTGTTTTGATGCAAATTTTTTTCTTAATCAATAAAAAAAATCGAAATGAAATGAAGAATTACATACTTGCTTCTTTCATTGGGAGGAATTATTCTTCCATTTCCCTTGAGAATATGCACTTCTTTGACATGCCTCGCGAGTCTCTGTACACTTGGAAATGGTGGCACTGCTTTTTTAACTCTCCCACAAGATCTCCATTGGCACTGGAACTCAGAGGCGTCAGGAGCTGCATTGATGAATGACGATTGCACATGTCCACTCTGTTCAGCAATACAATGATCAATACAATCCGTCATATCCTCGAATTGCCAATCACAATTGTCCCAACAGCACTCGTAGACCTGATCATTTGGTATACCAGCCCCCGCACCAGGGGTTTTTCCCTCGCCACCCTCATTCATCTTGACTGCTCGTTCCTCCCACGCCTGTTTCTCACCAGCTGGCAATTTTCTCCACTGGAATTAAAGTTTTTAGACAATAAAATTTATACGTTCAAATTTTACGGGCATTGTGTCAAGCACATATCCAATGAAATTTAATGAACGCCAAAGTTATTTTGGAGGAAATGAACCGTTAAAATAAAATGAAAATAAATACCTCATTGCCAACAATTCTGCTAATCTCGCCAAACGTCGAATCAGGATTATTTTGAGTAATTTGCGTTCGCATTTTACTCGAATACAAAATATATCCCGTAACTAATTTCTTACCCGTTGTTTTCTAAACAGAGAAGAGAAGACATGATGTAAATAATAAAAAATTAATCCACCGACCACTTAATAACCATCAATTAATATTTAGTAAACGAGTGGCACAGAAAAGGAAATAATTTGGAGATTTTTTAAAATTAAATTTGAAAATATTCCACATTCTTAGAGAAAATGTCATTAAACTTTCATCTAGCTGATAATGTTTTGTCAAATAAATTGTATAGAATATTGAAATTCCTCTCTTATTCTCTGCCACACCGTTGAATTTCCAATTGAAAAAAAAAATGATTATGGCATATTAATCATCAAGTGACTGAGTGCAAATCTACGAACTAAGAAATAACTCCTTTCATGGTAAACAAATCAAATATTGACACTTCAAATTGTGAAAAAATGATAAATATGCTGGCATATTTTATGTGAAAAAAATCAATGGAAAACTAAAATGCAAATTTTTAAAACAAAATATCATTAATTCATGTAATTCAGAGGATAAATGGATAATTAATAAATAAATGAATGAGCAGTTTTCGATTAGCACGTCGTGCCTACCTTTTTAGTAGATACAGGCGTTTGAGTATTGGAGAGCACCGGTTGAGCTTCGGTGGAACCAACGGACGGTGGCCCACCTGCATCCATGCTGTCCTCCCCTACGCCTAATCCCACTCCCATTCCTAGCACTTCGGCTTCCAGCTTCGGTAGCAATGGTGATGCTTCCTACACCATTTATTCATTTTTTTGAATATTACGTATTAATTCTAAGTTCCAATTCATTGACAATTGCATACAATTTTCCACGATAATGAGAAAGATATTTATGCAATTGTCTTGTCACTCTATTCAATTTTCACGCTAATTTTATAGATAATACTTTAGATAATTTGAAAAACTCGAACGCGGAAATTGATTCCCCTCTTTGTATTTTGAATTTTTTTGAGACGTTCAATTTTTTGCAAAGATGAACCCAACAGGTGCTCACGTATTTCAATGTCGGTGATGATCGTGGAATTTGCTTTTTTTTAACAATGACTAGTTTAGCTTTGAAGTGGTGAATAGCATGTATCGGTAATTATTGGTCTGGGGTGGGAGTATTGAGAAATGTTTCTTGTTGAAATGTTTTTGTTTGACAAAAGAAAATTCCTTAAAATTTGTTCATAATATAATTTATAATTGGAATATCTCCACACAGAAAAAAAAAGTTTTTTGACAAGTATTACTTCAGTTGTATCAGGAAACTCATGGCTCGAAAACTGACAAGGAGAAAATATCTTACACTGAGAAAGAAAAAACTTTTGTCAAGAGATTTTGTACTTGTCTCAAAGACGGGGATAAGTTGTTGATAACAAGAAAGGGATTTCTCAAATCAAGTCTAGTTGAATCAGTTTATTCAATAGCTTTAAAGTCTGAACTACAAAAAATTTTAATGCAAAAACCATTTGACTTAGTTGGAGAAGTCGAATTCTTGTTGTGAACAAATTGCCCCTTATCTTTCGGACAAGTACAAAATCTCTTGACGAAAGGTTTTTTTTCTCAATGTGAGATATTCTGTTTTTGTCAATTTTCAAGCCATGAGCTTCTTGAAGTGAAGACGTACTTCTCAAAAAAATTGTTTTCTCAGTGCATACTTATCTCCATTCAGCTACAGAAATGTAGCGAGAGTGAGTCATTTTCAAACAATTGAATAATCATCCCATAATGTTTACCGAATTATCAACTAAACTGACCTCAACTAAATTGAAGGCCCGATGACATTTTGGTCTCAACCCCCTCATCATCGAAACATTCCCCTAATTACCACATTCCACTCAAACTCCTTTGCCACTTCATAACTAAACGAAACCTCAGTAAAACATAATGAAAATAATAATGAAAAAATAAAACAAAAAACTGAATGGCCACAAATGAGACAATATGCAAATATGCCGGCATAAAATGTTCATGCACAGATCCAGGCTGGGGCAGCCACTAGCACTACCATCAATCAATATTTACTACTATCAATCAATTAGTAAAATAATAAATCGATGAATGGCTGAAATACAACACCAACTGCATGAGCTTGTGCACAGGCAAGTAAGCATGCGTGATGTTGATGTAGTTCCATTGATGGACGAAAATAAATATTTCCATGGTGAAATGCGATATTAGATAAATGAATTACCATTTCAAACTGAGCTGTACTGGATACGATTGACTTGACGGGTGATTGTGCCTGTGCCACATCGCTCGATACCTACAACACACGCAATACATGCAACAAAAGCGATTACATCGTAAAATGTTAGCGGCGAAAGACGGAATGGACAAACCGATTTTTTACAAATATCCGATCGATAACTACGTCATGGAAGTAACAAATATTTTTCTAGTGAATTGTTTTCATAATGTCTTCTCCCTTTATTTCCATGATTGTTCCAAAGTAGTGGAGACTCACCTTTGCAGGGTTTATAGGCCTTCTGAAGAAGTAAATCTCATCCTCGGTTACTGATGAAGTGTGATTGTATTTTTTTAAACCGTCTTGATTCAGTTTTCTCATCAAGTTCTTACTCTCGTCGTAGGTTGATTCACAAATGAATACATCATCCTCAGGTATCTCTGTGGGTCGACCTGTAAACAAAAATATAATCAATAAAGTTTTATTGGCTCATGTTGATGTAAACAGAATAGAGTGAGAGGATACTTGCGGTTGACAAGTGCAATTCTATACTGAGATTTATGAAGCATGATAAGTAAAATTCATCATTTTTTTTTATGGTAACAAGTCTTTGCACTCATTTAATAAGCAGGTGAACACTTCCTAAAAATAGAAGAATTGGTTTTCCATAGCATGTTATTACAAAGTTTTTTTTTAGTAACCATGATTAATTATCAGAAAATTAGCAATACTTTGCAAGAATGGTCAAAGCGGATTCATATTTTTTATCTATTGGAGAAAAAAAGAAGAATGTTTTCTTGCCACCATTTTTATCCATCGAGAACAAAATGTCTGAAGCATTTGAAAAATAATTGTATATAGATGAAGACGATCTTTTCACAATCTTCCCCGAACCCGTGAATTTCCTTGATATTTGCAAAATACGCTGTTCGTGAATTTCTGTTATTTGTATAAAGAATTTTTTATTTTTTTTTATATATTCCAGCCCTTTCTGCCCTCTGATTGGCTAATCGGCCCTATCCAACCCTATGCATGCGCGGCTGTGGATTCTACACTGCACCGCATTCGCACTCCTATAGAACATAGGAGTAGCATGGGAAACCACAGAAAACCCATGCCGGTACAGGCGGTCAACTCTATTAGCGACCTCCCGCTCGCCGGAGCCTCCGGTTGAAAAACTCGGTTCCACGGGGAATCGAACTCACAACCTTTCGCACACTAGGCTCGCACCTAGCCGCTTCGGCCACCGACGTCGGTTTATATAAAGAATATTAAAGAATATTTTTATGTTCGAGAAAAACTCAGTAATCTTTGAGACTGATGCGGGAACATATGATACTGACACTTTTTTATAATTAAGAAAAATTAGGTAGAGTAGCTTTGACGAAATAAAATTGACAACATTTATTTTTTGCCTTATTCAGGGGATTGTTTTATGGAATTTAAGATGTACAGATAATAAATCTAATGGCCATTTGGTGCATATTGTCTATTTTATTTGGATATAATTAACTCAGGTTAGTGAATTAAAATTTTTATCAGTTATCGCAACCACGATTGATTTATACAAAAAAGGTCGGAAGAATTTTTTTTTAGAAAAATTAATTTCCTTACAAAAAAAAACATTCAATCTTTTTCGCGAAATTTCCTAGTTTCTTCAATATTTACAATCAATCCCCTAACCGTCCTCCGACATAAAAATCCTCTTTAGTACATTCAATATCAGAGGTTTGATGGCTATCGATACATTTTCGAGAGAAATGATTTAAATATTTAAGAAAAACGAATTTTGGGGAAAACTTGTGGAAGGGTGAGGGGGAGGGTTTTACATCGAGAATTCAAGAAAAGTTCCCTCTCCCTCAAATTTTCAGTAAAAATTCGCTGTCTCCGTTAGTTTTGGAGATATTTTTGAAAAACTCACCGACTCAACTTTTTTGATTGTCAATTTACAATTCACAACCCCTCCTCAACCTCTTTGCAAAATGCCCCCTCAAAAATTAAAGAAATTTTCTAGATTGTAGAAAATATTTTTTCTAAAATTAACTATATCTAGTGATCGAGCTAGAAAAAAATTGTTTAAAATTAATGGTCAAAATGCGGACTTCATTAATGATCAAAATGGGGATTAATTTTAAACAATTTTTTTTAACTTTGAAAAAAGTTTCTACATTTTTGAAAACTGAAGGTTAGAAACGGTTTCGATAATTTAGAAATTTTTTTCTAAAGCTAATCCACTTTTTCTATCTGTGTATGCTGAACCATGTTTAGAGGAAATTTGAAACTTCTTCAGGTTATAATGATTAACAATCGTAAATTCATGGGCGCATGATCATTCCATGCATGAAGAAATTCTATCCGTTATTTTCTCAATGAATAGGAGGATATTCTGATTTCTGTAATGAAAAATGAGTGAAATTGAAGGGAACTTTTTCAAAGAGATGGAAATAACAAAGTACACACAAAATATAAAACTGGATATACGACCTTTTCGCTTTAGATGAGACATTTTTCTAACTTCATAAAAAGTAAAAGGTCGTTTTTCCATTGATAACTAAACTCGAGATATTTTCAATTTTTTGGGTTCACTTTGATCGGATTCCTAAAAGCAAAAGGTCGTATATGCTGGCGGATACGACCTTTTGCCGGAGAAGAAAATTTTTCGCATATACGACCCTTTGCTTTTAAACACGCGATGTGTTAATATCATTATTGTATATCAGAGTAAACCTATAGGTTTAAGGCCCGGGTGTACTATCTTTCGAACGTTATCTCGATTTTTTTTTTCATCTTTCGTCATCTGCAATTGTCAATTAAGTCCTGCATCATGCAGAAGTTTTGAAAAATTATGAATGAATAATCAAAAAAAAAGTAGAAAAAATTCTTAATTTCTTCAAAGAGCATAAGTTGAATAACAACAAATTGAAAAATGTATCTGATTTACGGTGACAAATGGCGGCCTGGCACCCAATATCATGCAGGGGCAAGACTGATTTCGTAAATCTTGTCCCACACCTCACAGAGACATTTATTACGGAAAAGGCTCTTTGAAAATAGTTGTAATATTTTGGAGAATTTTTTAATCACACTTTTATCACATAAAAATGGCAGATGGCTACATACCACTGTTTTGAAAATTGAGATACCTAGCTGTCACTTCCATGAGGAGTTAGTGTTTTGTTATCCACCATGGAAAATGACAGCTAATAGATAATTTACCACAGCGAATCAGATATTTGCAATTTCCACTTTTTTCAACTCATTCTGAATCTCCATTAAAAACGCTCTTTGAAAAAGTTCAGAATTTTTCCTATTTTTTAAAAATCATTCTATCATAATTTTTGGGAATTTCTACATGATGTACCACTCAATTGACAATTTTGGATTACGAAGGATAAAAAAAAATCCAGATAACATTCGAAAGATAGTACACCCCGGCCTTAAATGCTTAAAAAAAATCCATCTCCTGATGATGGTAACCACTTCTCTTCAAGCATCCCTCAATTAAAATAAGAATTGCATAAAAAATACTCACTACAGATGTACTCTCCATAATCGAGTACAGCACATTTTCCTACAATTGCCACGATGGGATGGGTGCACTCATTAACTGACAAGAACAGTTCCTGCTTATAAAACAGTTTAGTTGGAGCATGGGGAATCTCAGGCGGTGTCAACAACCATGGTCCCTTGAAATATCCCTTTCCGTCCTTAGTACTCCACAGTGAGTCAATCTGTGCAATCTGCTGTCTGCCACCCTCTGTTGCCACATAAACAAAGTCCCCGGTCTTCACCGTGCCTCCGCACGTGTTGAACTGCTCATAATAAGTATTTTCACTATCTCCAGTATCAAACAGCAGAACATTTGGCTTCTCCTTCTCCATAATTCTCTCCCCCTCCTCCAGCTCAGCAATTTCCTCCTTATGTTTTTCGAGCCTCTCTTTATAAACCGAAATAACTCGTTTAGGTTCCAAACTCTTATCCCTAGGGACTAATTTCAAATTGTCAGGATCGAAATTCCAAATTTTGATCTTCTTAAAACTCCTAGCCCTGGTAGAGTACCTCGACTCACACACATAGACATCTTTCTCCAGAAATCCCTCAGGTTGCATTCTGAAATAATCTTTAACACTGAGTACACAGCACCTGCCAGCAATCTTGCTGAGAGGCACAGCAATATGTATATCACTCTTGAATAATTCCTTGTCAAGAAATTTCCTCGATGCAACGTGATAAGTCTCACTAGGCCGGTAGAACACGTTTCCATACAACATCTGTTGGCCCTCAGCATTCGTCCAGAGTCTTAAGATCAGGACAACAGAGCACTCCATGCCCCTTTCGGATGGTTCAATATAAGCAAAATCACCAGCTCTGTACGTCTCTTGATTGAAACTCATAGTGCCACCATTTTCACTGACATTTACACTTGGAACGGGACTCGCTTCAGTTTCCTTCGTTTCATTACCATCGCAGGACTCTTCCTCAAGGGGTAACGACGATTCTTGCTGGAATTTCAGACGTTTCAACTCAGCTACTTGATTAGAAAGGTCTAGGAGGGTGTAATTGAGTGCTGGTGAGTGTAGAAGGTCTCCACTTCGAGTTATTTCGTCTCGAGTTCTCAAGAAGAATGCCTGAAGTTCAACAGAGTCCTCAAATGGTTGGGAATCTGTTCTAGACAGGCGTCGTGCTCTCTCTAGACAAGAGAAGACATCCTCCTGGAACCTGTCCAGTCTCTTATAAACCCCTTTATCCAGTCTACGTTTGATCAGATCCAACGACAATCCTCTGATTTTTTTACCATCGATGATGTCATGTTCTGGTAATTCAGCCATTGAATCTGAGTAACAACGACCCTCTTCGTCCTGATGATTGTACAAAGCAGTGAAAATTGTAGCCAATATCTCTTGGACTGCTGCTGGAACATCTGGAACACTCTCCTCGTCCTCACTCAATTGTAATTTTGTTTGAAGTACCAAACGTTGCAGGATTAAGGCATCTTTATAAATCTGGGAGTCAGGCTCGTTGTACTTGCAGGCATTATCGAACATCAGGATAAAATCTGAGACTAGTTCGTCCAGGCTCTCGTATCCATTAGCTTTCAGGGTAGAGGCAATCTTCTCCATGTTCATGGGCTGTTTTATCACTTCGTAATAATCTGGGTATTCGTTCTTGTTGGGTAATTTCATGAAAATCTGAGATAACTGACGTCCCTTTGCGTCGTGATATTCTTTTATCGTGTCATACATCGTTCGAAGCTTTTGGAGATGAAGGGGCACAATTTTCTTTGGTCGACCAACATTTCTCGTTGGAGTTAGATTCATGGATTTACGATTGTCTGGCAGTGGTCCTAGTTCTCTCACTTTGTCCATCAAGACTCGTTCCAATGTGTTGGCGTCTTCGGAAATCAAGGAACCCTCTTCGTTGTACTGGCGACAGTTGTTGAACATTAATTTGAAGTCTTGAATGAGTTCGTTCTCGTTCTGATATTTTTCGGATTTTATATTCGCTTCAATCTGTAGCATGTCGATGGGTTCTGATATCACCTGATAGTAGTCTGGATAAATCTTCTTGGAGGGCTTTTCCATAAACATCAGCATAGGCTGCCTACCGTCCTCGCACTGAGAATGATAAATTGAAAAAAAAGGAAAGAAAAAAAGATGAATTGTGAGTAAATTCGAGATTGGACGGTCTCGAACGGATTAGAATCACTTACCACGTATTCTATTACACACTTAACGAGGGCGTGGAGACGCTTCTTCAGGGGAATGTTGTCCTTGTATTTGCCTCTGGTCAGCATGTTTGAGGCACGTTTCAGTAGTTTGGGTTGAGAGTTTGTTTCTGATTCGCAGTCGGAATCAGAGTCCTGATCGAATTCCAAAAGTTCTTGGACCTTCTCTTGCATTATTTTCTGCAGTTTCACTGAGCATTTGTACAGACGAGAAGTGTGCGTATTGTACTTCTGAACATCAAAAGAATTGGAAAATTTTTAAATACATGGGGTGAATGAATTTCAAATGAAAAAAAAAGAAAAAAAGAAAAGGATGCTGAGTACCGGGATGAAGTTTTAATTGTATGGAATAATTGTGGAGTGACAAAACATTTTTCAGTTTCCTGAAATGCTCGATAATAACAACAAAGGTCTTTTGATACTTCTCCCTAAAACCACTCTTCCCGAAATGGTTGCTCAATTACAAACAATCCAGTTCAACTTATCAATTACATCTTATTCTTAATCCTTAAATCCCCATCATTAACCCTGTAACGAGAAAGTCCTACCAACCCCTGTCAGTGTGAGCGGGAGTGGGAGTACGGGCAACCGTGCTTTAGCGCTGTGTGTTAGTGAACCTTCTCGTCAGAGGGTTAACACCACTCCCCTTCCTCCCCACATGAAAAAAATGGATAATTACCTTCGCGTTCTCGAACATGATGTTCATGTCCCCAGCGACCTCACTCACTGTCCCATACTCCCCCTTCTTAATCTTCGATCTAATCTGGAGTAACGAAATGGGATTTTTAATCATCTTATAATAATCCGGATACATTCGTTTTGATGGCAGCTTCCAAAAGTATTCGCTCATTCTAACTCCTTGACTATTAGGTGCAGTTCTAATTGTCTGGAACAGTTGCCATTGTGCATTGTCACTCTCATCGACCTCCGCAGACTCGTCATCCTCATCATCGCTTTCCTCATCCTCATCAGGCAGTGCAGCAGTTTGAGCGATCAACGATTGTCCCCCTCGGCTTCCTCTTTTGCTTCTCGTGGAAGGGGTTGTCAGTTTGGAGAGGATACTGGAACCTGGCTCTTGTTTCCTAGCAGCGGAAGAAATGATCTTCTTGAACAATTTTGCATCCTTGTAAATCTGTGATCCAGGCTCGTTAAATTGGCATGCATTCCGGCACATCAGCAACAGATCTCTCTCCATCTCACTCAGGCAGGTATACATTCCCTCTTGGATCTTTCTGGCGATGGTCTTCAGATCTATTGGATTGTCGATAACGTCGTAGTACTCTGGGTACAATTTTTTTGATGGCTTCAATTGGAAAACCGTGTGGAGTGGTCTGTTGTTGTCCGTTGGATCTGTTGCTGTCATCACGGCCATGAAGAGGTCTTCGTAAGGCTGCATCTCCTCATCAGGATTCGTCGAACTCTCTGACGTGTCTTCAGACTCGTCCTGCTTCGCTGCGGCTTTGCGAGAGAATCTTCCAACTTTGAGGATTATTTTTCCCTTTGGCTCGGTCTCTTCGTACTCCTCCATTATTCGACTTTTCGTGGAAACGCAGAGTTCCCAGAGGTCAGTAGCATCCTTGTATTCAGGAGAGGTGCGCATGTAGAAGGCCTTGGCGTTGGTTACCATCAGATTAACGTCTGCTGCAAGGTCTTCCATGTCTCGGTACTCGTCAGTTTTCAGTTTTTGTTGCACCTTTAGTAGGTCCATGGGGTTGGAGACTACTTCGTAGTAGCCGGGCTCTTGACGACGCTTTGGGACACGGATGAAGGCGTCGCAGAGCAGGGTTCCATCTTCCTTTTTTTGGTTGCGGATTGTGTCGTAGAGTTGTTGGCACAAGTCACTCTAGGGGAGGGAAAAATGGGTTAGATTGTATTGGTAAAAGGCTTTGGGGAAGGATTTAACTTATCAAGTTTTATTTGAACACACATACACTGATAGAAAAAAAATATTCTAAAACAAGTCTTACTTCCACTAAAAAATTCACACGCTGATGATTAACAAGTATCATATATTTCACATTGAACATTTAAGGTTGTTTATCCATTCTCCAGAAAATTTAATTTTTTCATTCTTTCTTGGTTCTTAAGGGTAGACTACTATGATTTTTTAAAGTTGCGGGCTATTGGAATGAGATTTCTCGTACATTGAAGGTCGATTATGTATGTCTAAAAACGAATAATTAGTCCAAAAAAACTAATTGTTTATTGTTTGTTTACTCTGCAAATGCTTAAAATGTTAAAAATAGTCCAGGTCCTTCAATTTTTGAGCTACAGAGTTTTTTTTTTCAAAATTTTTGAAAAAATATGTGAAATTATTAGTACAATTATTAATTAATTTTTTGAAATTCCTACACAGCTAATTTCGTTATTATATTATTTTGCTTGTTATTTTTCGTTTTTCGTTATTTTGTTGTAACAAAAAATTGCACCATTCATGTAAAATAGCCCGAAAAATATTTCTGAAAGAATCGAGAATATATTTTAAATATTAAGGATAATTTTTCTGCCCATTTTATATGAATGGCGTGTAGGAGTCGAATTCCAAAAAATTAATTCATAATTGTTATTGTATACATTTTTTCAAAAATTTTGAAAAAAAAAATCTCTGTAGCTCAAAAATTGGAGGTCCTGGACTATTTTTAACATTTTAAGCGTCTGCTGAGCAAACGAATGATAAACAATTAATTTTTTGCACTAATTATTCGTCTTTAGACATATATAATCGATCTTCGCTGCATGAGAAATCTCACTCTAATATGCCACGACTTTTAAACGTAGTCTGATCACCAAACGCGACCCTGCGACTCTCGTCACCTCCGCGGGGATTACCCGCCGTGTTATTCGGGCTCTAGCGTTGCCGAATTCACTTCACACTGCCTGGGCGCCTTTAACGAGTTTCCGGCAACGTCGCATGACGGGCAATTTCATTTAACATGGTAAAAAATAATTCATCTGTTCGAATTAATGTTTTCTTTAGGAATTTCGGGAAATATGTTGTTCTAAAAACTACTATAATTTTTTAGACACTTCAATTGACAAAGTCAAATTTTTTTTAATTTTTACGGTTACCCAGTCGATTGTAATTAAAGAAAAACGCGCGGTGGGGTTTCCCTCATATGGTGACCACTCTAGGGTTAAAACTCATAGTAGTCAGCCCTTAATTGGTGTTACAGGAAAGAAAATATTGAAAGGGCTGCAATAATTTTGAAGAGAAAAATTCGCTCCAACAGCTTTTATAAAATAACAGACAAATATTTCCTTGTACACGGGCTTTTATGGGATTCACTTCCACATTGACAATTTACGTACTGGGAGACTCCAAAAATAGTAAACATAAAAATAGAGGGTAATATGAAAGAATATGTATACTGAATCCGATCGCCAAGGAATGGAAAAACAAATAACGCACATATATAAAACTTTAAGCGCCATATAGCCTCATGCTAACCCCTACATGGGGTGCATGTTGTCTATTTTATTTCTGAATAATAAAACCTGGTTGGCAGATTAAAACTTCTATCGACATGAAGGGAATAACTCTGTTCGATAGTTGAAAAAAATCGAAATGTTTTCAAGTTTTTGCAGTTTTGAATAAACATCCTTGAATAGGATAACAATGACGATATTATCAGAACCCTCTAATTTTGAACAAATGATTTTTCATTAAACTTCGCTTATGAGAGATATTACTATCCTGAAGTGGCACGGTATCGCCACAAATATTTAGCCTCTTTAGTCAAATATTGCGTTGTTAGAAGCAAGTCCAAAATGTCTGGCTCAGTCCACCAAACATCGGACGCTATCCGATCTCAAAATTTTCGCTAGTTTTTTTTTTCTATTCTGTGTATTATTCGTATATAGTAAATGCGATTTCTTCACTATACGGTATATGCCGCTATGATTAATCGGAATTGCGTAAATGACGTTAAGAAAAGGAAGCATCATTTTTAAGCGTAATTTTTCTGAATTTTCCGAAAATGACGATAATTTTTTTGTTACACGTTATTTTTGTAGCAAAAATCGGAAAATAAAATTTTAAACATGAATTTCTCTGTGTTTACCATCTTGTTCCGGTAACTTGATATTTTTCTATTCAATTCAAAAAATTTTCTATCAAAAGTTTATCGTAAAAAAAAGTTGGGAGAGTGCCCGGCGCATAACTGGGAAACCCAGGTTTGTATCCCGGCTGGGTGGTGAGTGATTTTTTTCTCTCTAAATTCTAATTCTCTTTTGAAAAATGATGGCTATTTTTGCGGCACACATCATTTTTGAAAAATTCGTGCGATTTCCGATAAAAAATGTTTTTAATCCTCTTTTTGGATATTTTTTCGTGCGTTCTACTTATTTGAAAATTTCTTAGATGAAATAGTAAAGGTACTAATCCCTATTTATTGAAGCCTGGAACATCGCATACTCGAGAAATATCATTTTTCATACATAAATAGTGCACAGATAAAGAAAAACTAACAAAAAATACCGAAAATGTTAAGATCGAATTTGCGTACGCCATTGGCCGGATGGTCCATCTAAACGTTCACGCTGCGTCTTCCCAATTTTTTTGTGAAAATTTGACAAAGTATTACCAAAATTTTCTCCATCAAATTTGATTTTCCGATGAGATAGTCAATCGTCGTCGGTGGATGGAAAATCATCCGCAGAACAAAGATGATTCTCCAAGTGATATAATCCATAATCCATTGGGTTTTCCTATTATCCATATTTGGAAATTTGGTATGTTCAAATAATGGAAAAATTTCTACCTTGGTAATCATCAGAAATAGTGTATTGTGTTACCAGTACGTTAAATTTCACTTTTTCGCACGCATGTTTAACACATCCTATTTTTGTAATACCTGCCGAGTTCATTTCTCGGCGGTGCAGTAGGAGTAAATTGTTTGCCTTTTTGCACGGATTGCGGAACGTTCAATGTCGTGTGGAAATAAAATTGCGATTACAAAAAGGGAAACTTACCGAAGTTGACAGAGGTTTACGCTTCTGGAAAACAAACACTTTATGCTTCCTGAACCACCCCGAAAAGTCAACTTTTCAGGCAGTTATTACGAAAAGTATTTTGTTTAAACAACTAACAATTTCCTGTATATCAATTGAAGAATTGGGATATTCCCAATTCCTGAGGTAGAATTGTAAGAGCTTTGTCGATTATCTAGGGAGTGAGCGTTTTCAGAAAGAATATCAAGAGACCTGATTCTCACAAAATTTCCTCTTCTACAGGAAGCATCCCTCAATAAGTTTGTTGAAACAGCATTTGTTAATGAGATAGTTCTAGAATCGATGATGCCTTAACGGATATCGAACCTCTATTAATTAAGTAATTACCCAAGAAATGAGCCGTTTTTGGACAAAAAAATTCATAAAATTTTCTTTGTAGTTGATGAAATTATCTACAAAAACTCCTTGAATAGATTTCTTTAACCATCAATCAGCACCAAGATAATTTACTATTAACATGAGTTAGGCAGGCATGAATTATTTGACGACTTCCCTAGGGGGAGATGGTGCGGAGTGGAACGTTTATAAACAAAGATATTAAACATTGAAGTTAATACAAATATTCCACTTTATCCCACTGTTCCCTGCTATGATTTAAATAAAAAATGTTATGCAATTTTTGATGACGCAACCTATTCTACAAAGGAGAATATAATCACATCATCTAAAATTCATTGTTATTTATTTTGAAGATTGGGGAGGACACTCCAATAGTGTCTTCTTCGGTAAGAAATTCCAGGAACACCAGTAAAAAATAAATACGAATTTCCATGCATACTAAAAACGATAAGTATGAATTAACTCTTGTTCGGTATATTTCAACCCTTTCTAGCGAATTCTATAGTTTTCATCTAGGGAATAAATTAACCCAGTTTTAGGATTGATTCACACAAAAAAATCATCTCCAAGTAGGGATAAAAAATATCACTGATAAAATGATCTATATTCGGGTCATTTTACCCGCTAGGAATAATGTAATATTGTCAAAAAGGGATATATTTATTCTTATCGTTTTTTGTGCGCAGAGATAATTTTATGTTTGTAAAATAATTGAAATTCTACCGTGCAAATTCCACCATCTTGATATAGGGGAGGATGGGGCAAAACGGCGCCCCTTCAATCGTCAATATTTTCCGATTCAATAATCCGATTGGGATGAGTTAGAGCTCGTTTTGAAGAATGAAAAATTATCTTCAAAATGAAGTTGAAACTGGGAATTTTCACAATGTCATTCACAAGTTATTGACAATTGAAGGGGGGCCGTTTTACCCTACCCTCCCCTACAAGAATTCCTTTGAAAAGTAGAAAGTTGAATTTAGAATTTTCCATAGGAAAACCGCAAAAACAGTGGGGTCTCAGTCCCATCCTACGGGAAGATGTTAACATTCCACTTTTCTAAGTAAATTTGAGATCAAATTCCAGGACAATGTTTCTTGAAAACAGAATAATTCCGAAAAATTTAGGTACTTGGAGAAAATAAGTATCTAAATTTCCTAGTACTTTCAAATTTCAAAATTGCAGAAAGTTGTAATTCCCTGGCATTTCCAGAACAATCAAATTCCCTGACAATTTCCCGTTTTCCAGATTTCCCTGCCGGCTGGACACCCTGACAATGTGAAACGATGGCTATGTCTTCCACCAATCAACAAAAAATTAACCAGCTGAAACCACAGATGGGAACATTAGTTGATTTCATTCTCGATTAAATTTCATAACAACCCCCACTACGCCATCCACATAATTACATCCTCAACTGGAGGACAGAAATAATTGCAATTCTTCTAATGACTTTAATTACTGCTAACAAAAAATCAGAGGTCCCCACCCTACATATTTCGGTTATAAGACATAAAATAGCAAGAACAGCAGAAAGAGAAATGAAGGAAATACTTACAGGGTCTAATTTCTTTCTCCTCTTCGCCGGTTCGGGTTGTATTTCCTCGGGATCGTCCTCCGTCCCTCGACTAGCTACCGAAGACGTCCTTCGTCGTTTATTCATCTTCTCACACCTTGATTCCAAATTAAAAGTCAAGAATTAAGCTTTGACTAGAAAATAGCTCTCCTTTTGGGTGAACAATTGCTTCGAATACAGGCACTGTCCTGGGAAGTCAACCGTCGTGGGAGAACAATAAACGTGAGCTCCCGCGGACAATTTGATTATTTTCACTATTCTGAACTCTCAAAACATTGTAAACAGCTCTAACCTCCTTCCTGTTCCAATAATGCAATGTGAATTAACCAATAACCTCGATTAAGACTGGTACGTGCAATGTAATCGATTCGTAACGAAAATTTGCCGCCATGACGCACTAGCGAAACGTGCCGATGTCCAATCCCCCTCCAGGCCCCAAGTAATGAACAGAATTTGCAATAAAAATGAGAGCTCAGTGATTTTTGTTGAGTTTTTGCCTTACCTCGTTCAGCCAATTTCCGTGAAAATTCGTGAATAGGTCCAGTTCATCGGAATTCGTAAGATTTTTGGAGTTTTCAGGAGTTTTGGCTCATAAATTTAAGGTGACACAGAACTCGGTCGACGCCATAGCCTTTAGCCACGCTGTTGGAAGATCGAGGAGAGGATGCGGGCGTTTACAATTAACGGCGGACGTTCCAGTTTGTGTGCAGAGGGGTGGGGGTTCGTCCATTTCCACAGTTGCCCATGGTCGAGTGAGAAACGAGATGGAATACTTTCCCAGAAAACCGTTTGCTCAAAAAAAACAGTTGCCCATTTCCACAGTTGCCCGTGAGACGGGCAGACGATCAAACAGTGTCAGTAGAGTAGGATTCCAATTAATTTTTATTTACAATCGGTCTCAATTATAATCTCCATTTAACTTTGACAGATGGCAGCATTAGATCCATGAATTACCGAACGACCGTCAAACAGGGGTGTGGAGACTACCCCTGGCCTGGGGAGACTACTACGAGTTTTAAAAGTCGCGGCTATTGGAACGAGATTTCTCATACATTGAAGATTATGTGGGGTATTCCATGTGAACTCACCCAGGTCAAAACCCTCACCATCGCCAATCATATTTCCGATTTTTCCTGTGGTTGTATATGGAAAAATATGACTTCTCAAATTTTTTCAGATTTTTTGAGGCATCCTGTGGGCAGCTATGTTTTTTTGCAAGTTTTATCTTCAAATTCCTGTAACTTCCGTAAAAATCAACCGATTTGGGTTTTTTTTTTACAAAATGTGCGTCTTCGAACACACTTTCCATATAAAAATATACCAATTTTTTTCAATTCGTTCTTCCATCGATTTCCTCAGAAAAACCTCAAAAAACTTCAAAAAACGAGTCGTTTTCAAAGTTGGACCCTTTTTATATTTTTCAAAAAATTCCAGTGAATATATTGGACCAAAATAAAATTTTTCACCAAAGGCCAAAGTGGGATCTCTATTAGGACACACCACTCGGAAAGATTTATTGTTAACGAATTTTCAAAAAATAATCAAATTGTTCCAGATTCGAATATAATGCGGTGATTCTTCAGACGGTAAATTCAAATAATACTTCTGCTTTCAAATTTGAAAAGAATGTTGAAATTTTTGAAATTTTTGATTCCAGATTCATCTATTCAAATTGGAAGTGATGGCCACGAAATGGGACGCCCACTTTGGCCTTTGGTGAAAAATTTTGTTTTGGTGCAATATATTCACTGAAATTTTTTGAAAAATCTAAAAACGGTCCAACTTTGGAAACGACTCGTTTTTTGAAGTTTTTTGAGTTATTTCTAAGGAAATCGATGGAAAAACGAAAAAAATTGGCATATTTTTATATGGAAAGTGTGTTCAAAGACGCACATTTTGTAAAACAAAAACTCAAATCGGTTGATTTTTACAGAAGTTACAGGCATTTGAAGATAAAACTTGCAAAAAAACATGGCTGTCCACAGGATGCCTCAAAAAATGTGAAAAAATTTGAGAAGTCATATTTTTCCATATACAACCACAGGAAAAATCGGCAATATGATTGGCGATGGTGAGGGTTTTGATCTGGGTGAGTTCACATGGAATACCCCATATATATGTCTAAAAATGAATAATTAGTGCAAAAAAAAAAATTATTTGTTGTTCGTTGTTCAATTTTTGAGCTACAGAGGTTTTCTTTCAAAAGTTTTGGAAAAATGTGTACAATAACAATTACGAGTTGGTTTTTTGAAATTCGACTCCTACACAGCTAATTTCCTTTTTTTTAAATGAAAAAATGTACCATTCATGTAAAATAGCCCAAAAAATGTTTCGGAAAGAATTGACAATATTTTTTTAATATTAAACAAAACAAAATTAGCGGTGTAGGAGTCGATTTTCAAAAAAATGAATCGTAATTATTATTGTAAACATTTTTTCAAAAATTTTGGAAAAAAGCCTCTGTAGCTGAAAAATTGGAGGCCCCGAACTATTTTTAACATTGTAAGTGTGTGCGGGGCAAACAAACAATGAACAATTAATTATTTTACACTAATTATTTGTTTTTGCTTCCGAACGGAAGCATTGAAATCGATTCTCTAATTTTGCCTGGAAATTATGTAGAATGGTCTGACACGTAAAAATACGAAGTTTGAGGACCATGTATGTATGTGCGCGTGTCAACTTGGTCCACTTGATGGTCAACTTTTAGCAAATTAAACGAATAAAAGGCTAAAATAATTCCAAAACATTTAAAATTTTGTGAGATTATAGGTATTAATGAGGACTAAGTCTGTGCTAATGTTCAGCTGAATAGGTTCAGTTTTGAGAAATCATCATTTGTTTTTAGATCGTTTTTTGCAAATATCCCGAAAACTATCCAACCGATTTCAATTTCTTTTCAAAATACTCGGTTTGATGTCTTCTATCGCAATCTATCAAAATATCTATACCCGTTCATACAAACTTTTCGAGATATTTTTATTTTTCGGTTTTTCGCTGAAAATTTTTGTTAGTACTCTAGTTTTCCTAAAAATTTACATATTAACTTGAAAGTTGGTACAAAATTTCCTCTTGACACTAAAATGTTTGGTATTGAAGATGGGCTCAATCGGATGGATAGTTTAGGAGATATTCGACTTTGTATCCAAATCTATTTTCTTGAATATCTCAAAAACTACTCAACCGATTTCAATTTTTTTTTTCAAAATATTCATCTCAATTTCTCCGATTCCAACCAATTGGAATATACACAATTCATGCAAGTGATTTATGCAAAGTGCCCGAGAAATTCCAATTTTTCGATTTTTCGCTAAAAATCCGTCTTAGCACTTCAACTTTCGAAAAAATTGACATATTAATCTGGAGTACGGCGCGAAGTTTCCTCTTGTTTTACTTGAAAATTGATAAAATCGGAGAATTTGCGTCTTACAGAAACTGAAATTTTATATTCACCACAAAACAAAATTTTTATCTTCTAATTTTTTTTTTTAAATAGAATTGAAATAGAATTGAAATGAAATTGGTAGAGATGAAAGATGAAAAGACTAACAACGCATAAAGAAATAATCATATCTCTTCAGTCGAATAGGCTCGGCCCCCTGCTTGTTATACATACACTCGACACCAAATAAGTTCCTTCCGACATGAAGTTGGTTCTCCCATAAAGCTAACACGGGAACTTATTTGGCCGAATGTATCCTATCCTATTTTACTAAAGATGAAAGAAACGTGAAGTTGTTTTATATCGAAATATCTCGAAACTGCCTGACCGATAATCCTCAATTTTGATTGATCAATGAGTCACGTGAGTAGTCGCTGAAAAAAAAACCCGGTATTTTCAAATTCTTCAAATGCCAAAAATTTTTTTTGCATCATATTTTTCATTTTTTCATGTGTAAAATTGATCTTTATATCAAAACATGTCAAAATTGCCTAATTGTTGATCATGAGAAAAAAAAATAGTATTTCTAAATTTTTTCAACTCACAAATTATTCTTCACTTTCCAAATTTTAATTTTTTCATATTTATCACACGCCAAAATGATCAATTCTTGCTTTTCAGATTTTCATACATAAATTCTAAACTCTACAAAATTCACGAAAATTCTTCGGTTTCCCAAATAATTCGAGAAAAATCTGTCATCTACGGTTATCTGAAAAACTGTGAAATTTTCCGAAGAATTCAAGAAATTTTTTCAGTTCTCTAGAAAATCAATTCATAACCCTTCCCTCATTTTTCAACAATTACAGATTTCAATCAGATTATTTTTAAAAGTAAAAAAAAAAGAATTAATCGCAGATTAAAAATTATTCATTGATGCTTCACTCTTCATTCTCTTCATTCTCTTAATTCTCTTTGTCATTATCAATATTTATAAAACATCTATAAGTATATGAAGTTTAATAAATTCGATTTCTTCATTTTCACAACAAAAAGATAAGGGCGCGCGAAAGCGCGCGCACCGATCTAGTATAATCAATCTTCAATTGTGGGCATTATATGTTATTGGCCGATACACGGCATCCCTATAGATGAGATGCTGTTGTGTATTCGCCTTTGCTTTCCTTCTCTTTTCCCCTTGCTTTTGTTGTGTGTGGATTTTCAAATCAAGTAAATTCCAGAGGGCTCGTGGGTAAGTTGACCGTGTAGTGCTAAACCACTCTGCTCTGTAAGTGCGGGATATTTGAAATAAAGTTTAAACATAGATTTAAGTAACACAAATAATTCTTTGTATTTAATTAATTCTTCAGTAGTCCAAAACTCGAGTTCACATTATTTTCACGGTCAAATTATTCCTCAAAAAGTCTTCACAATATTGTCTCTTCTCAACTTTCAATATCACAATTATTTAGATCTTTACTTCTCAACACCTGGGATAGGAGTGATTACAATTTCAGTTTCTTCTCCCACACTCTACTCGTTCAAGTATCCCTGAGGTGTCACCAATTTTAGGGGTAGAAGGGATTCAACGAATCATTTTGCAAGAAACCCGAAAATTCATTCTGAGGGTGGAGGTAATGAGGATACCGAGAGAGAATTTTCAAGTCCTGGTAAAGAGATCCCGCGCCTCGCTTCAACCTTCAGTGAACGGAAGGGATTAAGTCGTAAACCAAAAGGAAAGCAAAAAATTTCCGAAAGTATTTCGACAGAAATGAATCAAGCGGGGACTGGCCCAAAACCATATTAAACTGTAAAAGAGAGCGAGAGAATATTTCTAAAGGTCTCAACTGATTTATAATACTCGAAAATCTCGGAGAGGCGACAATTTACTCGGGAAAGGAACACGTAGCTAGAAAAATGCAGCTGCGGGGAATTTCCCCCGTGGAACACCTCAAGAATACTTTAAACATCTCGACAATTTAAACGACGTACAAATACATGGTTATCTCTTAATTCAATGTCTCAAAATATCGATAAATCTCCCCAAATAATTATTCTATATTCAAATTGCCATTAAAATCTAGGGAACTTGGCAGCCTGTCTAGGGACCCTAATTGTAACTAGGTCTCTACACAACACTTTCTACCATCTCCCTAGTGAGGAGGGTCACGTGGTCACCTGCTTGCGCGGCAACGTTCGCGTCTCTCGTCATAGCGTTGAGTACTTTCGCCGTGACAAAACGTCAAAAGTTTTTCCTTCGTATTTCTTTTACGATTTAAGTGTATAGTTGAGTTTTGTGTTTTGAGTATCGACTCTATCGAGATGTTACAAAAGGACGATGACAAAAAGCAAGAGTCAGAGGTTGAGGCCGTTCGAT
This sequence comes from Diachasma alloeum, assembly GCF_001412515.2. NCBI lineage: Eukaryota > Metazoa > Arthropoda > Insecta > Hymenoptera > Braconidae > Diachasma > Diachasma alloeum. The sequence goes on from NW_021681114.1 coordinate 205,713, forward strand.
CTGACTCTGAAATCCTTGAAAATCCAGGCGAAGAAACTCCAAAGACCAAGATGGCAGCGACAGCAACTCATCTCCGGCTGCAAAGAGAGCCCGTTACGAGGGCAAGGCACTTCAGGAGTTACAGGTTCAAATTAATTTTCTTGCCTCAATGATCATCCCTCAGGATGAAATGACAGATCAACAGGAAAATCAAGAGGTTGAAAATCAGGAAAACTTCCTGAGGAGACCTATGCAACCCAAGGTTCTAGATTTTGGCGAGCTTAAGACGGATGTCGATGAGAAGAGAACGATTAAGCCGGCAGTTCCCAAACGTTTACAGACGTTGGCCGCCTTGCAACGTTTTGACACACCTGATTGGAAAGAGGTGAGGTTCTCGAAAGCCGTAAAAAATTTCCAAGCACAACCCGGCTTTACCGACCTGAAGGTAAATGAGGAGCTCTGCCATCTCGACAAGAGAAAGGACCATGTCGCCCCGACAGAGCGTGTGCTAGCTGCCTTGGCAAATGCTGTCTTCGAGCAGAAAGAGCTGTTGCAGGAAGGTCTCCAAAATATTGTCAACTGGTCGTCTAACAGTCCCGCTGAATTGAATCCAGACTCACTGTTCCAGCAATTGTCTTCGACGTTTGGTCCAGGCTCAAAGATCGCATTGAACTCCACACAAACCCTTCAAATCATCTGTGGGAAGAGACCCGAGTGCCTGGAGAACAAACGAGAACGCCTATTGACAGAGATACAAAGCAAGAACATTCAAGCTGCCTTGAGAAAGATTCCACCAAGCTCAGAATATCTTTTTAATAAGGATAAGTTAGCTCCTCTCATTCAATCTCTTGGAGGACCACAGCATTGGCTAAGCACCCCATCTTATGCAACAAAAAAGTCGTCATCAAAGCGAGACTTTCAGAAGAGCATGGGTAAGAGTGGACAATCTTCAGTCCTTTTCAGGTGGCCAGCTTTCGGGATTCCTGAAAAGATGGGAGGAACTGGGAGCACCACTTTCAATCTTAAAAATCATCTCAGCCTCTCGAATCCCTCTTTGTTCAAAATCAACTCTAATTTCAAACTGGCACTCCTCGCAATTTAAAACAAAAGTATCACAAGCAATGTCAAATCAAATTCGTTTGTTAGAATCTCAGGGAATTCTGGAGCGATCCCAAGATCCGGGGCCAAGTTTCATTTCCCGTATGTTCCTGATACCCAAGAACAGCGGGGAGGATCGACCCATTTTCGACCTGAGAGGACTGAATCAGCACATAAAGACAAAGAAATTCAAACTGATATCACATCACAAGATTCCACAGTTTCTCCGAGACGGGGATTGGTTGGTAAAAATCGACCTCTCTCAAGCATACTATCATATACCAGTGGTGCGGAGCCACCGGTCGCTCCTCCGTTTGGTTTACAACGGGGAGCTCTACCAGATGACAAGTCTGCCCTTTGGCCTTTCATCTGCCCCTCATACCTTCGCGACTGTGTCGAATTGGGTAGCGGAGACCCTTCGAGCGCAAGGTATGAGGGTGATAGTCTACTTAGACGATTTTCTGGTGGCTTCTCAAGACAGATCCACACTTCAATCCCAGGCTATCAAAGCGTTTAAAATCCTGGAATTTCTGGGCTGGCAGGTAAATCGAAACAAGTGCATTCTAGAACCTTGTCAGAAGGTGGATTTCCTGGGCCTGACCTGCAACACCCTGAAAAACCGAATGTCCCTACCAGACTCCAAGGCATACAAAATTCGCCAACTGTTAGAAGATCTGAAATCCAGCCAAGTTTGCTCTCTGAAACAGATTCAAACTCTACTGGGTCATCTGAATTTTGCGGATTTCGTAATCCCCAGGGGCCGACTCCATTGTCGCCACCTACAGATCTTCCTGACACGATTCAGTCAGAAGAGGCCTCGTCAGAGACTTCGCATTCCTACACTAGTTCGAAACGAGTTGGACTGGTGGGGGACTTCAGTCCTCCTGAAAGCATCGCTTCACAAGCCCCCAGTCGAGTATTTTTTGACGACGAATGCAGCAGACAACGGCTGGGGAGCCCAGTTGGGAACTTATCACATGGCAGGGCCCTGGACCCCCGAACAGAGACTATGGCACTCCAACAAAAAGGAGGTGTTTGCAGCCTACTCAGCCCTTCGCGAGGTAGGCCCCCAAGTTCAGGGTTCGCACGTTCTATTACAGACAGACAACAAATCCCTGGTAGCATATATCAGAAAGGAGGGCGGAACGAAATCTTTCGATCTCCTCTCGCTGACTTATCGCCTTCCTCAACTGGTCGACGAATTCCAGATTACGCTGTCCGCAACATACCTACCCGGAACGTACAACGGCATAGCCGACAGCTTATCCAGGGGAAAGGCCCTCCCAGAGTGGCATTTGCTACAACACGCAACCGAAGGCATCTTCAGACAGTGGGGTACCCCAGAGGTAGACCTTTTTGCGTCAAAGAGATTAGTAATCGTGAGCCAGTACGTCTCTAGACTCCTCCGATCAGTCGGCACTCTTTCACGACGCCTTCAGTCGATCTTGGACCTTCAGCCTAGCCTGGGTCTTGCCCCCACCTAGCCTGATACCCAGAGTCCTGGCACATCTCAACAGTTGCCAGGGATTCTTCCTCATAGTAGCCCACAAGTGGGAACAAACATTTTGGAGAACAGATCTGTCTAACAGAGCTGTCGAGCCACCAATGGAGATCCACAACCTGAAAGAATCCCTGATAGACCTGAGCACAGGACTTCCTCCTCCACAGGCGGAAAAAATTTGTCTGCAAGTGTGGAAGATTGGTGCTGGTCTACACAAGCCAATGACTGGTCCCCCCAACAAAAACAGTTACTGACTGCCAGCTGGCGTAAGTCCACCATTAGTACCTACCGTGCCTCAATTCAAAGATGGTTGAAGTGGTGTAAGAGTACTGGCGTAGATCCTACGTCACCTAAGGGTCCTCAGTTAGCCAGGTTCTTGGCCGATCTATCCCTCAAGGAAAAATTGGCCTACAATACCATTTTGTTGCATCGTTCAGCAGTAGCAACCTTCTGTGCTGGCAAATCTTCGGAGAACGTATCGTCAGAGTTCCTGTTAAGATAAGTTTTAAAGTTCATAAGTATCAGCAGACCGCCAGAGATTAAGTCTCCCATCTGGGATGTTAAAATTGTAATGGATTGGTTAGCCAGAGGAACACCAGATTTATCTTTTTTCGAACTCTCAAGACGAACTGCAACTCTCCTCTTACTTGCATCAGGTCGAAGGGTGCATGATCTGACACTCCTCCGTATTGCGGAGGAGTCGATCATCAACTTGGGTGATGAAATTATCCTCTGGCCGGATTTTGGGTCAAAGACTGATCGAGCCACATTCAGACAGTCAGGTTGGCGCCTGTCAAAACATTCTAATTGTTGGCTCTGTCCAGTGACCATGATCAGAGCCATGCTGGAGAGGTCAGAATCTCGTCGCAACATGGGCAGTTGTGATGCACTTTTCATCTCCCTGAAGGGACCTCTGCAGCCAGCATCAAGGTCCATGATTGGTGGCTGGGTCCGCTCTGCTTTGAAAGCTGCAGGTATAGAAGCCTCAGCAGGCAGCACCCGTTTAGCTGTCGCATCCAAGGCTTGGCTGGACAATTTACCATTGGAAAATATCTTGAACCGTGGCAATTGGAAATGTGCAGATACTTTCAGAAATCACTACTGCAAGAGAATCGACAGGCGTCCAGACGGAGATAGATCTAGTCTGTTATCAAAAAACTTCTGTCCTATTTAATTGGAGGCTGTTCAATGATTGTTCAGTTTATTCAAAAATATTTAAGAAAGAATTATATTACTGAGTTATGAAGTTTGCTTTTGATAAAATAAATGAGTTAATGAAATTTGCAGTACTTGAAAAAAAAAAACATCTTGTCACCTAGCATTGAGTATTATTGGTCACCAGCAGAAAACAAACAGAGCTCTCATATAGAGATGCCGTGTATCGGCCAATAACATATAATGCTGGTGTTTTGCATTCCAACAAAACATGGATTATATGTGGAAGCCGATACACAGCATCCCGGTTAGGATCTTGCTGATGAGAGACTTCTATGACGAGAGACGCGAACGTTGCCGCGCAAGCAGGTGACCACGTGACCCTCCTCACTAGGGCGATGGTAGAAAGCAAGGGGAAAAGAGAAGGAAAGCAAAGGCGAGTACACAACAGCATCTCATCTAGGGATGCCGGGTATCGGCTTCCACATATAATCCGTGTTTTGTTGGAATGCAAAACACCAGCAATTTATTCGAACGACACTCTATTTCTGTTTCATACGTTCATGATCGAACACGTCCGTTCGACTTTCGGTGAATCGATTCGACATTCTTCAATTCGAGTTTTCATTCGGCAGCCATTATGCTTTCCTTTATATATAAGGATCTGTGACACGTACTGATGGAGGGCCATGCTATGCTGTGATTTTTGCGAGTCCACAAATGCTAACAGAACTGATATCTGAAGATCATCGAAATTGATAGTACAATGAAGGTATTTGCTGTGACGCCACTATTGAATACCACTGTTGAATACTCCCAACCAATGAATATAGTATTATCCATTGGTATGTTATATCCTGACCATGTTTCCTCTTTATATACTCAAATCATGAGTTTGACTTTCATGTTCAAGGCCCCAAGAAGCCTGATAAGCGACACAAATGTGGATTCTCAGCTGGAGAAAAGATAATGAGGTGAAAATTAGACAGTTTTATTTTTTATGATGGACCACTTTTCTGCTTTTGACCTCATGGATCCTTAGTGTGAGAATTTGTATACGTTTTCGATACATTCCACGCATATAAACCCATTAGCATTGGTACGTGACGGGTGTCAATTCATCTCCCGTAGACCTTAGCCAAAGCTTCGAACGGAAAATTTAAAAAAATTGCTGGTATACCCACTTTTTACAATACATACGAATGTTATTCATCATTTATTCATTAATTCGTGGAAAATAACACTTAAAAATAACTTCTATTTTATGTCTGTGCCTTTGGAGATTACCTTTCGTGATCCTCACATGTATATGTGCTCAATCAACCTAGATCCCCCCCCCTCCCCCTCCCCCCACAGAACCCATCCGACCAAGGAGAAGGGTACTTCGAGGGAGCCACTTGTGCCGGACTAGTGTCTTCGCGTTTATCGCGGGGACTTCTTAGTACACTTTCGTTTTCCATAGTGTATGCATGTGTTTGATCAACCAAAACGTTGTTGTAACGTTTGCTAAATCCTTACAATCGCTCTAAAGGCTTTGATTGTTAAAGGATTCAAAGGTAAGTAAACCCCTAATCCCCCGTCTTTTTTATAGGAGTTAGGGTACTGTAGTAATGATGCCGTTCGACAAGAAATTCCGCCATTTTGAGTCAGAGATCGAATTCATCGCATCACTCGCAGATATTCTCTCAAGCATGTACAAAGAGTAGAGGACCGTGGGCCTCGCCCCGGTCCCTCTCTTTGATGGCGGCGCCTCGCAGACATCCTCTCGAGCGCAGATGTCAATCGGGCTTGTGAAGCTGATGGGCCACGGGTCTCACCCCGGTCCTAATCGGTGATGAAGATCCGGCATGAGACCCGCGGCCCTAACCTTGACTGTCATTGCTCGCAGACATCCTCTCGAGCAAGCAGACACCGTGACCTCAACCTGGAAGCTTTCTAACAGTCAGGGCTACAGATTTCAGGGGGAACACATACACCGCTCCAGCCGGGAAAACTGAAGGCCCGCGGGGTACGCCTCAGCCTCTATTCTCTCAGGAGACAATGTTTAATTTCCAGTGTCGTCGACCTCTCTAGTCGCTGAACCCGTTCTCTTTTTATGTAGTTCAGATGGATGAGGTTTCTACGATTCCACTAAAAGAGTTGGTAGGTGTCGCAGTAGAGACAGAGGAGGAGGATTAAGTTTTAAACAGATTGAAATTGCTGGCGTCAGAGGTCCTTCTAGACGGTGGGCAAGGGAAGGAAGCTCATAACCTCACTTTTGTCGACCCCTTTAGGGAGGAGGGGACAATTGATACGCTGCTTCTAATGAAGATTGAATTTGCATTCTTCACAGTGGTTATTGCTAAAGCGTTTGACCCTAAGGCTTTTGGACTAAGCGAAAACGATTTTTTGCACTACAAAGGTTACATGCTGCCTTGGCCGTTTTGTAGAGTCTTGATTACTAGTCCCCCGGCGATCATTAACAGAATTAGAGGCTCCAGGAATGAAGCAGAATTGTTTCTTAGATTTGTGAAACCAATAAGCCTATCATTTCATGTCATGCAATGAGGCTAATAAGGTTTTGAGGCAGGGATTGAAAGAACCAAAACTCCATCCAAGGGAGGATCAGAGTGATGATGATCCTCCGGTCAAGTGCTCCTGTCTTGAGCCATGGAAAATTGTATGATATCATTGGTCAATACAGTGCTCGAGAATTTGAATGAAAACCCTAGAGGTTCCCCCGAATCCAGGGAAAATGTATAGCCGGAAGAAGAGGATTTTTGCTCAGAGGCTTCAGATCCAGATTTTCTCTCGGAGGACGAGAGTTCCCTGAGTTTGGACCCCTTACTCACCCCTTCTGAAGCAGTAGGCAAGAACTCAGGTATTTTTCTGGGCCCTCAGGTGAAGGAATGCGAGCCATTAATCCCTGAACCAGACTCTTCACTTAAAGAACAGGGGATCAGCTGTCAGAAATTTGGCACTGCTGCTTGGATATGGTATAAAGAAGTGTAGAAGAGGCTTCAAGCATCACCGGTCTTTGACACGTTTAAGGTGAACAGTGAGCTACGCGCCATGGCGCCAAATTCCACCAACCATGCCCTCCTCGTTAAATTTGATTTAATTTCTGGCACATTCACTTATGGTCTATTGCTTCAACGACAGAAATTGGCACAAGTTCTTGATTCTCTGCTAACTAAGCATACACAGATTAAAGAGGATGTCAAATTATTATTCGACAAAGATTCGATGTTACAGACAGTCTCAGACGATCTTCTCAACTTCACCTGGGCTCGCAGAGCAGAAATTTTTGAATTGAGGAAAAATCCCTTCAAAGCGGTCGACCCCGGCTTGGCAGCAAAATGAGCAGAAATTCCCCCATCAACATCACACCTCTTCGACCAGAAATAGCTCTCAGAATTCATCTCCCAGAATGGTGGCATCAGAAAAATTTTTGGTCGCGAAAGGAGACTTTTTCGAGAAGGAGCTCCTCAACCCAAGGAATCCAACAACTTCCCCTCCAAGTCTCGGAATAACTCAGGTTCCACCCTGCAGTCAAGCAGAAATAAGCTGAGATCATCCTCACCGCCTCCCTCGTCAGCAGGAGTCCAGATCTTCAACCCGTCCCTCCAAAGGAGGTGACCTGAAGAGGAGAGATCCTCAGCGTCGGAGATTATGACTATCGGTTCGAAGGAGGTTAGCTGAAACACTTCATCCCCATTTGGGTGGTATCAGGTCTTAATACACATTGTAGACGTCCTAGAGGGTTACACAATCCCGTTTATCTCTGCCTCTCATTTAAAGATCAGCTCTACAATATGACGTGCCTCCCTTTTGGTCTGTCAACTGCACCACTATAGCCTTCTTCAGGATAACCAACTGGATCGCAAACACCCTTCGCCAGAGAGGACTGAGAGTTTTCCGTTATTTAGACGTTTTTTTATTGGCTCATTAAGATCCCCAATAGCTTCAGGAAAAAATTCAATTAGTATTAGACTTTCTCCGCGCCCTGGGCTGGATAGTCAACACTCAAAAGTCCATCATTTATCCAACTCACAGAATCGAGTTCCTGGGGATTATTTGGGACACAGAATTCAATTTGATGATTCTTCCAGACTCCAAGAAGGAACGCATCCTGGAGCTTTTAGAGAGTTTGATAAAATCAAGATCTTGGAGTTGGAAGACAGATACGTCTCTCCTGGGGATGTTGAACTTCGCTGCAATCGTCACTCCCCTAGGCCGTCTCTTCTGTCGCCAATTCCAACGAGAGGCTCGCCGTCTATTAAAAACATCTCTAAAAGAAAATACCCCCTTCTCCAGTTGGGTCACATGGACTGTTTATGCTGGAAAGTAAACATCAACCGGACACGTCCAATCTTGCAGTCAGAACCAAGTCTCTCTCTCGACGCCTCTCAAACCGGTTGGGGGTTTCAAATGGACGACTTCCACTACTCGGGACAATGGTCTCCACCCCAGACGGATTGGCCCGCTTCACAGTCTTGTCCACCTTCAGGACAAGACTGTGAAGCGGGCAACAAAACAATCCTGGCATACATCAGAAATCAGAGAGAGACGCGATCCCAGACCTTGTTGAAGGTTTCCAAGGAACTCTTACTATTGCTGGACCAATATAGAATCCACCTGATCTCCTTGTTCCTGCCGGTAATTTACAATACCTGGGCAGACAGGCTATCAAGGAACCGCTCCCTGCCAGACTGGCAGGTGAGTCCGGAGATCCTGGGAAAAGTGTTTCGAAAATGGGGAACGCCGGAGATAGGCCTCTTTGCGACATCTCGACCCAAAATAATTCCTTCATGTCTCGATCGAACCGAACGACCAGGAGGCGGCATTCATCAATGCCCTCAGCAGGCAATGGAACGTCAAGTTGGCGAGGGTATTTCCACCTCCCCCTCTGATTCCAAAGGTCCTACTCCACTTGAATTCAGCAGGGTAGTTTTCCTGATAGTGGTCCCGAGGTGGGAAAGGACTTTCTGGAGAGGTCTCCTGAAATCCAGAAGTCTGGACGCGCCATTCCAATTCTTGAACCTCGAAAGACATCTCAGGGACTTATCGACGGGAGCTCCCTCGCAGAATGTCAAGGACCTCTTTTTAGAGGTTTGGAGGGTACGGGGTGGGGCCACCTAGTGAGTGGTTCGGCGGATCCGGAAATCAAGCTCCTAGGAGCCGCTTTGAAGGACTCTTCCTGGAAAACTTATTCTTCAGCTTGGAATCAATGACGAACCTGGTGTAAGACGAATGGAATACCGTCTAACAATCCCACAGCCCACCAATTGATTTCGTACCTGAGCTACCTTTATCACGGGAGAAAACTAGCCTTTAGTTCTATTCTCACCCAGAAGTCAGCAATTTGCACTTTAGCTAGAGGAGGAAATAGGGACAGCTTGAGCTCCAATCCCTTGATCAAATCCATCCTGAAAGCGATCGGAATTCAGAAAGTCAAAGAAGTCAAGCCTTCCATAACGACCATTTAGAGATTAGAGACCTTAACGACCTGCATGTCAGACCATCCACCCGACGAGAAAAGTATTTTTCAGGTCTCCCGTTTTGTGGCGCTCCTACCTTTATTAGCATCAGGAAGAAGAATACATGACCTCACACTCCTTTCGATCGATCCCGATTTCTGCATGGTTCACGACGACAAGATCATGTTTTTGTCAAAATTTGGCTCCAAACAGACAGAGTGGACTGTCGTCAGTCTGGATGGCAAATTTCAAGGGCAGAGGATCCTCTATTTGATTTGGTGAAACGGATTAACATTTCAATAAATATATCAAAGGAGACATGAGGCTCATTATCAGCTCTCAGTCTCATTCATTTCTACTAGAGGTGAGGTCAAGGCAGCTTCAAGAGCGGTAATTGCTAGCTGGGTTGGTTCGGCGCTCGCAGACGCAGGCATTCAGGCAAGTCGAGGCTCAACGAGATCAGCCGTAGCTTCAAGGAATTTTCAAAACAGAATGTGTATAGATGAGTTACTAAAAAGGGGCAATTGGAAGGGCTGAAAAAATTTCTTCTTCACACCCCTGCACGAAATGTTCATACTTTCCTCCCGCTCATCAAAGAGTAAAATACGAACTTTTCTTTTGCAAGCATGTTAAAAAATCGCATATGCACCTCGGGCGGAAAGTCAAAACTTTCCGCCCTTGATGTACAATATACTATTAAACATTATTGTAAAGATATAGAGAAACCAAAGATTCTGGACCAAGAAACACTCTCACGAAAAGCTTTGTATTAAAACTGCTTTAATATTGCATTCGTTTGAATTCTCTGGAGTTGTAAACTCCATAGATCTGTCCTCTACAGAGCAATATTTGCAGTTTGTACTACATGGCGAATTGATCTTTGTGTAGTTGTTTATTAAGACCCCACATACACCCAGAGGCACGTATGAAAAAATCGTATAGAATTTCTATAGGTTTTTCGTATATGATATTCGGATATGTCCATACAAAAATTTCCTATACGGATTATTTCTATACGAATTCGTGTAAAAATTCGTATAGAAATGAACCGTATAGGAAATTTTCGTATAGAAATATCCGAATATCATATACGAAAAACCTATAGAAATGCTATACACAGTCCGTATAGAAAGATTCTATACAATTTTTTCCTACGTGGGGCGCCGGAACAGGTCGATTTTCAAGATTTCTTTTCAAAAACAAATTGGAGACTATTTAAGAAAAACTTAAATTTATTCCAAACTTGACATATTCAAAAATATTTACAAAAAAACTTATATTTTTCATCAGAATATCCATTTTTCAAGTTGCGAAAAAAGACCCACTGCAATCGTTGTGCCGATAATAACCAAATTTTTTCACCTGAAATTGAAAAAATGAAAGACAATTCTTAAATAACATAAATTGATGTGTCCGCTGACAGCCAAATAATTGAAAAAAAAAATCTATTAATTAAGCGCGCGTGCAATGTTTCTGGTGTCGTTCCGGCTCAGAATAGCTGCTGTTTTTCTACGCTAAAAATTGCGTTTTTCGGGAAAAAATGAAAAAAACTAGCTGATAGCGGATAATGAGTACGATTATGAAGTCATCGTGATGAATTTTAAGAGAATCGGTCCACTGGTATTGTAAATATTGTTGGCACCGTCCCGAAAAACCTAATTCGGAGAAAACGGCGGTTAAAGTTTCTATGCTCTTTCATGCGCGCACATCGTGAACACAGTCCAAACTGACGTTTCGTTTTGGATGTTTGGGATTCTTATTTCATTTATCGAGTGAAGTGAATAAATTGCATTATTCCATCGAATGTTTACAACATGAACCGTGTCAATGAAATGGAAGAAAAAATATATAATGATTCATCATTAAAAATTAGAGGGATCGTAATTTTTCTAAATCTAATGCAATTGTTTAGCTCAACTTTTTTTCAACGAGAGGTACGATATTTGGAAAAGAATACTGACACGCTATCATCAATCCCTGGTCCATAGAAATCATCATCTTATGTCCCCAAGGACCTCATCATTTGCCTTTTTTGTCTCGCTTCTTTTGTTGAGTTTTCCGCTTCACGTTCCGCCGTCACCAGTCTTCTTTCATTCTCGGAAATAGCCCAATCATGGGCATGTTTCCCTGGGAAAATATCCATAGCTTACATAATTTTCAATAATGAACGTGCTCCATCATTGAATACACAAGCTGCCACATACGCGGCGATTTCCACTATTGTTTTATTGCCATTGACTGCCAATGCCATTTACTGACATTGACTTTTGGACATATTTTCCAAATAAAATTATGCAAACTTTCATTGCTGTTCTGAGTAAAGCCTCCCACACAACGTTCCAATAACTAATCTTTCGTGAGGTCTTCATAAATCGGTTTGATGGCCTCTAATACGTCCGCAGGGAGAGACTTATAATCGTAAGTGTAACCTTCCAAATTATTATTTGCTTTCTATCGCTGCCATGAGCACCACGAATCCCTTCCTTCCGGACAATGGTGGTGTTGAGGGTTCTGATCTGTTGAAGAATAGTGATAGAAGGTCGTCCATACTGCTCTTCTCATTTTTGCTGCTGAATCGGTATTTCTGCGAATCGATAATCCATAGTAAAGTTGCAATTTATTTATCATTTTCAATGACATCTTATTACGTCCTCTGAGTTTTTTATTCCTTTCGACTAACTCGCGGAGGCGTTTACCCATTCGTTTTTGGACATGTCCAATGCATTCTTTTTTCGTGAGCTTCTTTTTTTACCATAAGGTTCAGAGGCTGCTACTCTTTGGAAAGTTTTTGTGTCTCCATCCCCAATGTAATTAGTGTACATCACTCCAAAACATTTTATCGATCTCGCGAACATCTCTACAATACGGTCTCCTTCCATTAGTCCAGCTGAAGCTTCATGGTTCATCGAACAAGAATTCTCGTGTCCTTTTTTCCACTCTTCATATTCATCAGTATCTTGACGCGTGGACCAATATTCACACGATTTGCAATAGGCAGACTTTACTAATATGTCGAGAACTTTACCCGTACGCCATCCAATGAGCGCTACAACACCAAATAAAGATTTGAAACCACGCGTCAACCATGAACCATCACCGGAAGCTGTACGTTCACTTTCATTGCCACCAGCCTCTTTAGTTGCTTGCATTTCTTCTTTGACAGATTTTTGAATAACACATCACAAACGGAAGATGCTGCTGTATGAATGTGCGATACGAGAAGGTCATACGTCGTTTGTGCAACTGGTTTTGGTAAATCCATGATACCGCAAAATTTTTTTGCTCCATTCACACCAATTCCCAATAAACGAAATGCCAAAACAAACCTCCGATTGATTTCATACGCATTCTCGATGTATGGACATGATGGAATAGAAACAGGTTTACATTTCGCACATTCAATATTAATCTTGAACCCAAGTCCGCGTACACTGTCGCACTGGAATTGCACTATGCTGTCACATTTCTGACATTTCACAGACTCAGATATCGACGAAAACACAGTAAAAAAGTTCAAAATTTTATAACTTATTGATCCGATTTCGGGAAGTGGGATATCGTTCGCGGTTTTCAATTTCTTAGCCAATCTGCTGATACTTGCTTCTTTTCGTTCTGCTGGAAATCGGTTGCCTGGAGGTTTCTTCTTCTTCGATAAATATTTCCTCGCACCACAAGCTTTATGCTTACCTCGTGTAACTTTTGAACCACCACTCTTTTTTTTTCACAAAAACCAACAAATTATCGTGAATTAAAATTTCCCTTGACGAAAAAGGAGTCGCTGTAATGAAGTCTCTAACGCGTACTGTTCCTGACACCTTCGCGCAGGCAATTGAGGGTAATGATTGTACATCATTACAAGTGCAAGAACTTTCCGTGATCACCATCATCAGCAGGTAGAAAATCGATAATAGGTAAAAACAGAAATAAAATCTATGAATGGGAGAAAAACGACAGAAACCGAAAACCGTGAGGGACGCTCCGCCCCAAAAATGCTCATTTTCACCCAGCGATGATTGTCGAGAGTGCCTATAATTGCCCCCATTAATCGTAGGTGACATTAATGAGAATAGTCAGGCAAGTGTACCTAAATGTAATAGGAAATCTGCATAAAGAAAGCAAGAGAGAGGGAAGCAGAAGGGATGCAAAAGGAATCCTAACCGACATGAACAACACGGACTCCTTCAGTCCTGCGCAACGGGGCACCTGCCGTCCAGGTCAAACTGACCGGGTCGGCTATTAATGACTCTATCTTTGTCAATTTCCAAGATTTTCAAGTGAGGTATTCGGAAAATACTCTTGAAAGACAGTACAATTAAATAAACGTATTTTTGAAAAATAGATTTTTTTCACCCATCTAGGTGTATGTGGAGCCTTAAGGGTGAGACAGGAGTTTATTGGAAATGTCCGGGTGTCAGGAGACTGGGAGATGATGACAAACTGTGAATAACACTCACGCACAAATATTAAAAAATCAAAAAATATATTTTAATAGTGTAAGACAGATGGAAATACCTCCGTTGAGGTGTTCCTTCAACGAGCGTTAGGTTTGTACTGATTTACAAAATAATTTTTGGGAATAAGTTTAAAATGCCATAGTGGGAAGGGAAGAAAAGTGGTGGAGGAAAAATATACGTTCAAATTTGTTAGTGATTGGAGGACATTTTCAGGATGGCAGGGACTATTCTCTGATTGGTGAAAATGCGGTGGAAAATTCGGGAGGTCGTAAATGAGGTCGAAAGGGAGGTATTGGCGCGCATGGGGCCCGTTCCCCAATTAAGAGTGTCGTCGAGAGGGAGGCATGGTCGTGCGTTGGGTCCGTTCTCCAATTAAGGGTGTTTGGAACTAAAATATTTGAGGGATTAGGACAGTCTTTGGATGCCCGATAAACTAGGAAATTTTCTTTTACAAATGGTAAGAGAATTGAAGACTATTTCAATAAAACAATTTAAGTTTAGGGAAAAATACATCAAGATATTCGAATGAGAAATGTTCGGGAAAATATTTGAATGAATTTTATGTGTATATTATTCTCTGAACGACTGGACTGGAATTATTGCGAATTCTACAAGTTTACGGGGGGAAAAAAATACTTGAGTTATGAATGGAAAGTTTTCTCCAGAAAAATTCAAAGGATTTTATATCATTTCGCGTGTTAGGCATGCAACAAGCTTTAAGGCAGTCTAACGCTGCACACGACTTTTCCATGTTGTGCTTTTACTGCATTATGTATACTGTTTATAATAAATAAATGTTACTTCCATTATCAATATCTTTGGAGTTACAGTACATCTTTCCAGTGGCGGCAGATTCTAAACATCTCTCTGAAGGGTTAAGCCAAAGGCACAGATATGAAATAGCAACGTTTTCCACCCCGAAGGGAAGAAAACGTATATTTTAGGTCTTGCCGAGGCTTGACCCGAGAAAGGGCTTGCCGTCATTCGGAGAATTCACTGAGAATTCCCCGCGATAAACGCGGCTCATGTAAGGTCATCTCCGAAAGGTCAAGCCTCGGCAAGACCTAAAATAAACGTTTTCCCTTCGGGGTGGAAAACGTTGCTATTTTTATCTTTGGAAGAAAATACCTTTAACATGCATAAACTTCTATATATTTCAGTAATAGGTACAACTGAAATTCGCAGATTGTAAATTTGAATCAATTTTAGTATAGAATTGTTCATGAGAATTGTAGTTATTTCTTATATTCAACAAAACTATATTTTTGACGGCCCGTCACAGTCAATATCTAAAATTATAAATACTTATACTATAAAAATTAACAATTACATTCTCATGAATTTCGAATGTATTCGTAACTCAGCACAGAAATTATCTGAATTTTCGCACTTTTTAATAATTTTCCTTGATGGATCCTTTTGAGAATTTAAATTTCATGGAATATTAAAGTAATTGACTCTTGTTTCAATAACCTGATATCTAGAAATTCAACATAAATTTATTCTCGTAAATAAAACAATAATTTTTACATGAAATCTTAAATAATTTTCAGAGTATTCGTACTGATCATCACTGAATTCAAATTTTTGGAGGCTTTTTAGTCATAAAAAGGCATGCATATTAAAATATTCGGCACTACAGTTTTTTTTATAACTAATGTTTTTTGATTTATATAATACATAAAAATAGTAAATTGTGCATCAATATAGTATTTTTTAATCCACCTGCAACGAAAAATTTGTATTTTGCTTCCTAACAGGGGGTAAAGTATGAACTTTCCATGCAGCGGTGTGAAAAAACATATGAATCCTCACTTTAATGAAAACTGACTTCTGAAATTCATGTTCAACTCCTCTTCATTCTCTTATTGAAATGAGACCTTATATTTGTCCGATTATTTTTGGAGGCCTTGGCTGCTCCCTGGTCAGAAAGACTCATTGATTCCTATTGGGTACAAATTGTGGTAATAAGAAACGATAACGTTAGTGTCATTTCCATATTGAATCTCATTGGTTTGTTTTTGAGCACGAGAGAGATCAGTCTTGGAAAAAGTAATGGGAATCAACAAGAGAGCAACTAAGATCCCATTGGTTCTTTAAGACTGCCATGCTTGGAGCCAGGCAATGGGATATAACTTTCTTTAGGTCCCATTGATAAATCAAGTAATGTAGCTCGGTTACCTACGAAATTTTTAATAAGAACAAACGGGAATTCTTACCTATTCCCATTGGGAAAAACGGGTTATTTGCCATCCTGATTCAGTTCGGGATACAAATTCATCTCGCACGTATTTAATAGGAACAGATAGGATTTGAAGATGTTTCTCATGGATTCTCACAAAAATACAAATGTGTATTCTTTCAGTTGGGAATGGATGCTACTAGTGAATAGTTGCAATGTTTTCATAAATGTTATATTGAAATCGTCAATTACAAAAGTGAAAAGTGCATATCATGTTGCTTCAATAAGGATTTATTGGTGAGTATAACTATGTACCATACAAGTTTTAATGATTCTTATCTATTTTATGTAGTACTCATGTAATGAAGGTTTATCAATACTTGGAAGTAATGCATTGCATTGATGATGGAAAATTACGGTTAATGATATTTCGACCATTCTTACATTTTTTCCCCTTCTTTTCAGTTTTAGTTTGAATGCAAAGATTTGTGATGGGCCAAAAGGCAAAAACTCCATTGAATGTTACCGCTGGGAACTTACTGCTCTTTATATTTGATCGTAAGAAGATATTTCAAGTGACAGAAACAATTGAGAAGGACACGCATGTAAATCTCTAGAAAAACCGAGCAGATTCGATAGAAAAATCAGTTGGATTTCTATTAAAGTTCAATCGGAAATTCTATCATTTTTTGTGGATTCTATGGAATCTACAACTTGACTGCGCTTTTTTTTTAGAAAATATCTAATAGAAATTATTTAATATAAATTTCAGTGAAATTCCATCTTTCTAGATGACTTTCTGCATTGGGACATTCTCTATAGGAATTCCTCGACATGAATTTTCAAAGTTGTTCCCACTCTCTCTTCGTCGCTTTTCTTTGAGAGAATCAAACAAAAAACTCAGAACATTTGAACCGAAGAATTTTTATTGAAAATATTTCAGTAGAATAAGTTGTATGGAAAAAATCAAATAGAATATTTTCTATTGAACGTTTCTATCTATTAAAAAAAAAACACGCTGAAAAATTGCGGAATTTTTTATAGAATTTGCCAAAAATTAATAGAAATCCATTTGAACGTTCTAGTTTGCTAGTTTTTTTTTAATGAAATTTTTCCATACGTGAATTAGAGGAAAATTTTCAAGAATCGATAGGTACTGTATACAGTATTGTAAAACGACCGGCATTCGTATTATTCGTTCTTTACTTTGCATCGCTACCCTGAATGATTAGCCTTATACCCAAATTTCAATCGCATGGAAGAATGTAATTGAAAGCGCTCCCATAACGATATCAATTGAATAATTATCTTTCTCTTCCTTTTTGTGAAGATTTTAATTTTTCTGTGCGCTTCCAAATAGCAATGTCTAATAGGAAATTGTACATATGATGTATTTAATCAAGAGAGGATAAATATTCGTTGATATGATTCTACAACGATGAAGAAAATAATATTAAAAAAAATTCAGAGGAATTTTGATTACTAAATCTTAATGAAGTCCATGGCATGAAAAAATTGAGATATCTATTGACTTCAAGTGGAGGATCGATAAATCCCTTTCTATCAAATATATTGGTACGTTTTCCAGAGAAACTGAAAACAGAATCACATTTTTTTTTGTGAAGGTGCATTCCGTAAGAAATTAGTCATCAACCGATTTGCCGTTGATAATCAATCAACACAATTAACTCTAACCCAAACTGCTAGGAATATTTATAACACAATTTACTAATTACTATAATTCATTTGTCCACATTGTTCACTTACTAATTAATATTCACAATGGAAAATTTTGCCTTTTCGGACAAAAACTTTTCTTTTAGAATATTTACAAAAAAAAATCATTCTTTTTCATGTAGTGTGCTTCACGCATGAAGAAAAGTTTCTAGGAAATGTTCGATAACAACGATTTCACATGGAGAAAACAATAGAATTTCATCTACACAAGTTCTTTTATGAAGACATTTTCTAGGGGAATTCCTCGCCCTAAGTGTGGTCATTTTTATCCACTCTATATTTCTACACTTTTCATTGAGAAAAGCTAACGTCAATAACTTGGGAAATTTGAGCAGAGGAATGTTTATGAAAAATATATCAATAGAATGAGGATCCCAGAAGAATCGAATTCTATAGATTTTTACAGTGGAATTTTTTTCATTAAACACTTCTATTGGAAAAAATTCGCAGATAAGCTGCTGCATTTTTCAAGAGCATCGGCAAAAAACTCCTAGAAAGTTCAATAAAAATCTATTAGAATTTTCGCAGAGGATTCCCTATTTTTTCGAGAGAATTTTTTCGTTGTGTCGTAAAATAATATATGTAACCAATCCACATTACGCGAGGGAAACAGAGCGTTCTATTCTTGAAATGCTGAACATTTTTCATTATTCTGAATTTGAACTGGATCTGATTATATCACTGAATTTCATATAGGTTTGGCAAAAAACAAAGATATTCTGCATAGCCTGTGGTAAAATGGGCAACTTTTGCTTTGAAACATTGGGGATCGATAATCAGGTCTTCAGGTTCCCGCTTAGTTAATTGAAAAATATGAGATAATGCATTATCTCTATAATTATATCGTTTCACAGAAAGCTCACAGCAATGAAAACAGCATTCATGATTAAAATATAGGAAATTATGAATCTGTACAATTTTCCCACTTGATAGTTGAATAACGGTATCATCATTACGTTGGGCTCGCAGATATGAGGTGCTACGCAAGACTTTGCCTTGGTAAATGCATCTGTTGAATATTTTGACAGTATCCTGGATGTTTTTTAGTTGGGATGTTACTAGATTTTGGATTTTCTTATTTGTTCTATGAGAGCCAATCAAATCCACATTATTTGTGGTTTTCACATGTTTTTTCATGACATTCTGGGTGAACAAATTCATACAGAAAATGTGACAGGCCTCAGGATGTTGGATAGAATGAATCGTTTCTTTAAATAGGCATTCGTTATTTGATGAGCTACTCCATTTGGCGAATGGACTCCTTGTTTGAAATGGAAAATTTCATTTTCAAATGGAAATGTAGAGTATGCCCATAGAGGACTACAACGGCGGATGGTCTCTGCTAAATGTAGTAGAGTATGAAGGTTGAATGTCATTACTGCTCTTGTATAAAGTCGTTCACAATCGCCAACAAACTGCAGAAGATCGAGTTCACACTCCTCAAGTTCATTCTCAGCAATATGAGATTTGAGACCAATGAAGCAGCTACGAACCAGCAAGAGGTGCGATTGGAAGCATTCTTCATCCAAAATACCTTCTAAACACGGGACACTCTCGTACAACAATCACAACTTCCATTCAGCGGCCTTCCACTTTGCTGTATCGTAGATCGACCGTGGAAGTCGATGAATTTCATGTGGACGTTTGATTTTTAGCAGACGTTCATTCACTGCTCGGCGATCAGATGCATTCAGATATCCCTTTTTGCCAGGCGTTGTCCATAAACTCCACAATGACTTCACGACTCCTAGTAACAAACCATGCATGTATTCGTAAGAGAAGTCCCAAACAGTATCCATGTGTGAAACTTGCAGGAATGCACATGGTCCTTTCACGCCGCGCACTGCTGTTCCAATTTCTTCGGCAAGATTCACATCTTCCACATGCGACTGGTGCTCTCGTAGATTCGAATTTTCGGTCAGTAGATACCTCATAGCGTTGGCAAAATATAATCCGAGATCGTAACACCAACTACACCCGTAATAAGCGTTGAATTGAAAACGGTTTTGCGCAATAGGCCGGGCAACCGAATCGAAAGGGGCAAGGAAACTACAGAATTTGACATTGAATTACTCGCCTGTGCTCTTAACTGTAAAATCGATTCCGTCAGTCTTTAAACATTCAATTTGCTTCAGAAACATTTTAAAATATGAAGCCATGCAGCCTGCCTTCGGTTCTTCATCGGTAATAAATAAACCCGCTAAGATAATATGTTTGAACCGAATTTCTGGAGATAAGTCGTTCAGATGTAACTGGATTGGCCAAAAACTTTGTTTTGAACTTTTAAATAGTGGAGCCCCATCCGCATTGAAATTGAAAGTTAAGGTGCCGGGTTCTTGCTCTTGAATATCTTTCCAACACTGACTACCCTAGCGGACTGACTTCAGAATTGAACTCTTGAATATTTCCATGATTTCAGAGAAAGTTCAGAGTTCGGTCAGAGTTGGGGTTATGTCGGATTCTATGTCGGATTCTAGGGGTATCTCTGAACTCTTAATAGTCTTCAGAGTTAAGAGTCCAGTATTTTTATTGTTAATAATTATTTGTTGATTTCTGGAGAGGGGGGGGGGTTTGCGTGTGTTCTATGAACTCTTACCTGCCGCGAGAGTTAAGAGTTCAGTTTTTTTATTGTTGATTATTATTCATTCATTTCGGGGGAGGGGGGGGGTCACATGTGTTCTCTGAACTCTTACCTCCCGTCAGAGTTGAGTTCAGTATTTTTATTGTTGGTCATTATTTATTTATTTCTGGGGAGGGGAGGGGAGGTTTACATGTGTTCTCTGAACTCTTACCTGCCGTCAGAGTTAAGAGTTTAGTTTTTTTATTGTTAATCATTATTTATTGATTTCTGGGGTGGGGCGGGAGGGTTCGCATGTGTTCTCTGAACTCTTACCGGCCGCCAGAGTTAACAGTTCAGTTTTTTTATTGTTGATTATTATTTATTTATTTCTGGGGAGGAGCGGGGGGTTTACATGTGTTCTCTGATCTCCTACCTGCCGTCAGAGTTAAGAATCCAGTATTTTTATTGTTGATCATTATTTATTTATTTCTGGGGAGGGGNTGTGTTCTCTGAACTCTTACCTGCCGTCAGAGTTAAGATTCCAGTATGTTTATTGTTGATCATTATTTTTTTTTCTGGGGCGGGGAGGGGAGGTTTACTGTGTTCTCTGAACTCTTACCTGCCGTCAGAGTTAAGAAATCAGTATTGGCGTGTTTGGGGCGGATGGGGCGGGTTTTTGGATACAGATAAGAACTGTCAAGGGGTGACCGTACGAGGCTCTCTTGTTCCATTTGACATTCTCGAGGGTTCAGAGTTGAGTTTGGGGATATATGGGGCATTCTCTTTACTTCGACCTTCTTAGAAATGGACATTTTTTAAAAATGTTCGTCTATTGTTTTGATTGAAAATGAACAGTTCGACAGTATGAACCATAGAAATTCCTTACAATACCAATACCAATACCGGCAATAGCGAAGATTGGACTACATCGCACAGTTCTCTACGGACATCCGGTACGTCGCGGGCCCAGACAACGTCGTGGCAGATGCTCTGTCACGAGTCGAAGCCGTCTCAACCGCTGTCACAATGTAACAGCTCATAGATGCCCAACGCGACGACCAAGGGCTTCAACGGCTACTCCAGCGACCGGACGTGAATCTACGACTGGACCGACTACAACTTCCAGGAATGGACGAACCACTGTACTGTGATGTGTCATCAGGTACAGTGCGCCCATATGTACCTGGCCAGCTGAGACAACAAGTATTCAATTCGCTGCCTTCAATGGCGCTTCCTGGATGCAGTGGTTCATGGAAACTCGTCACGCAACGCTACGTCTGGCCCAGCATGAACAATGACTGCTCTGAGTGGACCAAACACTGCCTGGAATGCCAGAAAAACAAAGGTTACACCAATAGCTGAAATCGAGACACCATCGCGACCTTTCGAACACATACACGTCGATCTTATCTCTCTTCCTGCCTCACAAGGACACAGCTAGTGTTTGACCATCGTCGATCGATTCACGCGGTATCCAGAGGCAGTTCCATTGATTGATGCAAAATTGCCTACAGTAGTTAACGCGATTCTCTANTTTTCGTACAATCGCGCCTTTTCCGGCTGCACACCATGGTATACGTTCAACGTTCATCTTCAAGTACTTATCAACGTGTACGCATGTTTTCGTTCGCGACGACCACGTGCGAATGGCATACCGACCACCATACCGGCCCATTTCGCGTCATCAGTCGCCACGACAAATATTTCGTCATCTGGTTCAAGTCCGGAGGTTTGGAAAACTACAAGAACACACCGATCTCCATCGACCGACTGAAACCAGCGTACATACTGCCGGAGGACATGAATCAGTTTCCAGGACAGACTCCGCACCAAGAAGTACCTGACGAGCCTCAACAACAGGACAGCCGCAGCCGAGCACGAGCACGGCACCCGCTGCTGGAAGACGGAGGAGGCGTAACATTCGCCAACAGACCGACAATTCACGTCTACCACGTCTAAGTCTCCTCATTCAAATTTTTTTTGTTCTTCACCTGCTTGCCAAACCTGACAAATTTTCCTGTTCCTAGAATAATTATTTTCTGTTGCAGATTCAAAAAAAACTACGTTTTTTACTTCAAGCAGGGGAGTCATGTAGCGCCTCGCTACATCCTAAAACGCGAACACTGGCTAACGACGAGTACAGGCATTTGCCGTCTCACTCGCACCTTCAGTGCCACGCGTATTCTTTCCTGATTCGTCAAATCGTAAGGATATTCGGCAGTCTCGCTGACACCTTTCTGTGCGAATATAATTCAGTCTAACAGTAGAGCTTGTATCGCACATTTGATAGGATCATATTATTTTCTTTTCACGTTTGTATTAATTTGACGCGGATAATAAATTTGTGATTATAAGTTAAATTGCATTTTTTAGTGGATTGTTATCTTCCCGACAACTCCTCAATCCCTACAGGGGGGGGGGTAGGGATTGAGGTGTTGTCGGGAAGTTTAATCAATTCACTACTAACCAATTAGTTGTCTTAATTGTCGTTTATTCAATCGCCTCTAGAAATATATACAAAAGTGAAAAGCAAGTCAGGTGGTCGACTTGCTGAGTAATAGGCGGTTAGCGCCAGACTGAAGATAATATTCACAAAAGGCGAGAATTCGGAAACGCGTTACAATAGGTGCGAGTGAGAAGTATACGTTAGACAGTTGAGTGACCGAGGGCGATAATGTCACTGATGTCCAGTCGTCTCAACTGCACGCGTTGTTGTGTCCGTGTATTGACACGTGAGTGTGGATGTAGCGAGGCGCTACATGACTCCCCTTCTTAGTGAAAAATGCAGTTTTTCGAAACTGAAACATTAAACAAAAAATTAATACGTTGATCACGGTTGAGCTTGTGCTCAAAAAAATTCTATGATGGAGGTGACTGCGTCACCCTAGCTTCTGCTAGGCGTGGGCTGCTCTCCAGGTTGCTAATGTGTTGAGACGGTCGTGAACTTGGAGTGGTGTGTTTGTTTACCCTCGCCATGTGTTGCGATGGTGTGTGTGATGCCTCTCGATGATGTGTCAGAGAGGTAATGCCCTGGTGAAGACGCCTATCGGCGTTCGATATGACGTTGCGTATTCCAGAGGGCGAAGTTCTCATTGAGGTTTAGCGAAGATGAGCTCTGTGAGTCGGCCCGATGTTCTCGACGCTGCCATCGGAGAAGTTCGACATGGGTTACTTTCTTCTGTCCCTCATGCCGCGAAGTCGCCGCGGATCGTAGGCGAGGGTCCAGATCCCCTGATACCCGTGAAATCCTGTTGGCGTGTGTAGATGCGAAGGGACTACGGTTGAGGTGACCAGCCTCCTGCGCCCGTGCCGCGGATGTGGTGTCCATTTTCGCTACGTTGATGTGCCTCGTACCAACAAAGTGTCCATCACTCCTGAAGGTAGAGGTAATGCCTGCGTGTGTATGTGATTCTCGACGATGCTCTAGCGGAGATGAGCTCGTTGAGTCGGCCCGATGTTCTCAACGCTGCCATCGGAGAAGAGTGGCACGAGGTTACTTTCTTCTCTCCCTCATGCCAGTGTGTCACTGTCCTCCAGCTGCTCGTTGGTACCGTTGTCTTTGTCTTTGTGTTAGCGCGATTGTTGTCATCTCACAGTTTATCCGAAATGAAATAAAATCAACGCTTGTGAGAGAGAAAAATAAAGTATTTAGAAGTCTTTATTATCACCAGCACAGCACAACGTCTCTGGGTGCTCAGCAATGTGCTGGCACTCGTCACAATAACACAAAAATAAAATCGTCGCACTCATGATGTTAGTGCACGACCACTTGTTTTGATTTCGCAAGGACGTAGCAAAACCAAGGCTCGGCGCTCGGACGCTTGGAATGTTCTAGAATTCACGAGACGCCCGTTTGAAAATGCCGTTGAGTACCCACGCGACGAAATTTTTCGGTTTTCTATAGCGGGGAATTAAATTTAACACTCGAACTCCTGGAATGTGCGGCACTAGAAAGTCTAGGATACGTGGATGATCACGAGGATGGATGTACTTCACTGGGATGCACGGGTTAAAAATGTTTCGATGATAAAAAAATGCACGCCGCGCCACGAGGAGATTTTCACTTTTGTCGAATAAAAACGCGGCTTCCCTTTGAGATTCTGTGGAGATCTGTCTCTCACCCAGACCCCAACCAGTATCGGAACCAATGTAGGGATTGAGGTTGTTGAGGGATGTAACAATTCACTAACAAATGTAATTTAGAATATAAATTACAGTTTAATCAAGACGTTTAGAATATATACAAAAGAGAAAGAATAATCAAAGTGATCTGATCGGAGGTCAGTGTTAGACTNGATGTAACAATTCACTAACAAATATAATTTAGAATATAAATTACAATTTAATCAAGACGTTTAGAATATATACAAAAGAGAAAGAATAATCTAAGTGATCTGATCGAAGGTCAGTGTTGGACTCTACTGACTATAATAAATCGCGTAAGACAGGAATTTGGATACGCATAACAATGGGTGCGAGCGAGAGGTATTTTATACTGGGCGCGTGACAGAGCGCGATGATGTCATCGATCTCCAGTCGTCTCAACTGCACGCGTTGTTGTGTCCGTGTATTGACACGTGAGTGTGGATGTAGCGCAGCGCTACAGGGGGGGGGG
>NW_021681114.1:233269-235581 GCF_001412515.2 Diachasma alloeum
TAAAAAAACTGAACTCTTTACTCTGACGGCAGGAAAGAGTGCAGAGAACACATGTAAACTCCCCCTCCACCTCCCCAGAAAGGAATAAATAATAGTCAGCAATAAAAAAACAGAACTCTACTCTGACGGCAGTTAAGAGTTCAGAGAACACATGTAAACCTCCCCTTTCCACCGCAGATATTAATAAGTAATGATCAACAATAAAAAAACTCAACTCTTAACTCTGACGGCAGGTAAGTGTTCAGAGAACAAATGGACCCCCCTCCCTTCCCCAGAAATGAATAAATAATGATCAACAATAAAAAAACTGAACTCTTAACTCTGACGGCAGGTAAGAGTTCAGAGAACACATGCAACCCCCCCCCCCTTCCCGCCCCAGGAATAAATAAATAATGATGAACAATAAAAATACTAGACTCTTAACTCTGACGGAAGATAAGAGTTCAGAGACCATGTGCAAACTCCCCCTCCACCTCCCCAGAAAGGAATAAATAACAATCAACAATAGAAAAAACTGAACTCTGTAATGATTTTTCTTTGGCCTCAACAAATACTCAATAAACCCTAACCCAGAAGTCTCGATTATCCAAACACGGCCAACTCATTACCTTCGTTCTCGTAATCCGACAAGTCTGAAACGCCAAAAACCCTAACGTTAAAACTGGACTCCGGGAACAATCAGCAGCTCATCCAATCCTTACTTCGTGTATTTAGGGCGCCAGCCGATTTTTAGCAACACGGAATCGACAAACCGCAAACGGAACCGTATTTTCTTAAAACTAAATACTGATTGTCCCCAAAAATCCAATAACGACAAGAAACATATCGCAAACCATACGCAGAAATGTGGATTACGAGGGTACGGGATTTACTCGGCTGCTCAGTGTGCGGGTCGTGGAGAGAGGGGTGGATTCGTGGACGAGAACATCAATTGACAAAGCAAATCATCGATCGAGAAACCACTAAACCAATGTCTTAAATTCTAAATCGGATAGGTAAGGTCGATATTGAATAATAAACATAATTGTACTGACGTGTTTCGCTATTGCCGATATTAATACAAAATCGTAAATTCGTACAAATACAAAATTAGATCAATGTGACTCAAAATAATTTTAAATACTCTGAAATGATCCATTCAACTCCAAAAGACTCGAAAAATGCGAATAATAATTTTAAGTATGAAAAGGAAAGCGATCCCAATCCAAAGCTGATCGAAAGAAGCAAAAGTATTGTCCACGAGGGGAACACGAATCCGAGAGAGAGAGAGACTATAGGAAGGTAGCGTAGGTGCGAGAGGACGGATGAGGTAGCTACGCGGAATAAAGAGAGAGCTTACGAAAATGTACTAATTTTTCTCATTTTCGACGGTAATTAATCGAATTTCAAATTATGGTGCGTCTTTGTAATGGTTTTCTTAATTCTTACGCCATTTGTAACGCATTAAAATCGGGGATCTCATCCACCGAAAAGGTAACAAAATGAGCTAGGGAGCTTGTATCTGCCACGTGGCTGATTTACCGGAAGGGAGCATTTCTAACCCGAAAATGGAGGTTTTCTCCATGAAAGTAGGTAGCTTACGGTCTCCAATAAATTCCAAAATAATAGGTAGCTTATTCATGAACGTAAGAGAGCTTAGATAATTTTATTGTTCTGGATTCCAACCATAAAGTAAAGATAACTAAAAGATAGCGTCCCCATGCCCAACCGGAATCCAAAACTCAACGAACGCTAGAGAGCATTAAACGCAAAAAAAAGGTAGCTTCCGAACAATTCAGGTAGCATCATTTTTCCTCCAGAACTCTTGTGAGTCGGAGAAATATAAAGAAATAGGTAGTGTAGAATAATTACGTAAAGAGAGCGAGAAAAGGTAGCAATGAAGTAGGTAGCGAGTGGCATCAATCGCCGTAGCGAGACGCATAAAGCATGAATTTTTGCACAAACGTTATGGTAGGTAGCATTATTAATATTTTGATTTATTCAGGTAGCCTAATTATTAACTAGATAATTTCAGGTAGCTTCCAGGGAGCATTTGGGTTTGTTTAAAGGATTTCCTACCCTTCAAACCATGAGTATCGGTGTTGGTGTCATTCCGAGAGGTAGCGACGCCATTCCGCGTGGTCCAACTGCTTTACCGAAAAACCGCACTATTTCACTTTTAATCACTCCTAAATAAGTACATGAGTACTTACCATGGTCTGGAGCGTTGATTTTGACTGAATTTGGATGGCGGGCCTCGATAATTACCTCGAAAGAGAACTTCTTCAGGGAGCTAAATCGACTCGTACCTCACTCTTAGTCGTCCGGGTGGA
>NW_021681115.1:0-169 GCF_001412515.2 Diachasma alloeum
TCACAGACACTCATGTCTGAATTTTTACCTTTTAATTTTCCCGATCCCTAATCCAAATGTCTTTCAAGACATTGCTGATTAAAAAACCATCGGTTACAGACATTGCAAACTATACGCTGCAGGCTTTGACAGATCGTCTCACCCTTGCACCTAGGACATTTCCCAGGGC
>NW_021681115.1:1383-11482 GCF_001412515.2 Diachasma alloeum
TCCTCTTTCTCATAAGTATAGTAATGATATCCAGAAATGTCTAGAAATAATATCCAAACAATTGTGCGCGTGAGTAAATGGAAACTACACGATTGGCAATAATCTATGAAACGAAAATTCATCATCATACCACTAATGTTTTGTTCTTCTTCATTATTATCCTCTCGCAGCCCACGGATAGCTGAAAAGTTCTCCAAGTTGACTTGACAGCGACGTAGCATCCTTGCCTCTTCCTCCTCAATACCGTCGATGCATAAGTCCTCATCGCTATCTGAAGAGTAACATGAAGCGCATTCATACACTTCTGTAGGGTCTGTCTCCGGTATTCGTGCTCGTCTGATCATGTCGTACCGTGCTTCTCTTCTTCTTCTCAATTCCAATCTTCTTTCTAGTGCAACTCCGTGAGATATCCATGAATCATCTTCACTATCCGTGTCACAACATTGTTGCATGCCAGAAGGCCCTGGCTGTGGTGAGTGTGAGCGATAATTAACAAGAGGTGTCGCGTACCTTTTCCGTTTTATTGGACCTGCGAACAGTGTATGCTCAGCAAGGCGTTTTTGGTGTTGACCGATGACCTGATCATCTTCGTTATCATCTGAAGATGACGAGTCTTCGAGACCGTGTTGTTCCTTGATTCCCAAGTAGAGAGCATGTAAGGATTGTATGGTATCCGTCAGGAGATGGAGAAATAAACAAAACACAATACTTACGTTTGGAATGCTCAAAAAATAATGATAAACACTGGGCATCTCGTTTGTGGAAAAACTGAAGAGCACGCGTGACCACCCGCAAAATTATTCTATCTGCTGTCAAAAGACCCTGGTGATAAGCTTGAGATAGCACGCGACATGGTGTATGACAAACTATCCGCTGTAATATCCTGTTCAATGTTGCACGAGATAAACTATCCCAAAATTTCGTTCGTTGATCAAAAAAGAATTTCTGATATGGCGGTACTCTGTCGCAAATGAACTCAATCAACTCTGTTAAGAAATACAGATATCGCCTATTTTTTCGATAATCTTCGCGCTCCATTGTGCCCGTTTCGTATGATGCTCTCTTTCAGACGTAAAGACTACGAGTGACGAATTCAAACGGGTATCCGCAGAAATATAAGGCATCGAAAGAGTTGCAATAGCATATCAGTTTTCTAAATATGTCCTTCGGATCAAACATAAAACTGCAAATTTTATAACACGTGATGCATCGATCAGCAACTCGGAGAGGACAAAAAAAAAAGTCATGATAGAGTTACACTCACGTGTCTTTTGTGATGACTCAACGCTAACACCCGTAAAATTTTAAGGAATCAATCTGAGTGAAGCACCCACTACTATTGGCTGATCTCCTAATTACAACTACATGATTGGTAGAACTGTGGGGAGGGGGTAATAAGTGTGAATAGTATATATTTGAGGAATTCCCAAGAATTATCAGTACCCCGCCAACAGTTGTTGTGTATCCGTGGCTAAGTTTCCTGCGAGATTTGGAGAAATAGAGGTATGTAATTAATTTGCAAGTTTCGTTCATAAGATTGGTTCCATTTTATGATATCAATTTGTGTTCATTTTTCATTACAAAAGATCTTTTTGAAAAAATGGCTGAGAGAAGTATCAACAAAATTGCCCGATGCGAGACTCTCCCCGTTAAAAGGATTGATGATCTAACTCTGGGTGTGGATTATCAGATTACTGCATTCAAAAGTGTCAACACCAAATATGGTAGAAGAATCGTAGCTACTCTGGGTGCTGAGCATGATGTTTTCCTCCCCGCACGTGTGTCTGCAGCACTTTTGGACGATCATGCAGAATACATCTATCATAAGACATTGCTTGTAGAAGGTCGTTTATCTATACGTTTTCTGGAGGGTCCGTATCACCCATGCGAATTCATATATAAAGAAATGTAATTATATATACTTCATCCATAAAAACTGATTCTGTAATAAATGGGTATATACATATACATATATATATATGAAGAAAAATGTTTTTGCCTGTAGTATATTCACTATCCAAACCTCCCATGCGTTCTCTCAACGTCTTCATTACATTTGTCGTGGGTGATGATGCATAGGTATATCACTTTTTCTGTTTACGTGGATTGAAAGATAGAGAAAAAGAATTGACACGTTTTTTGCTGACACCTCAAATTTGAGGAACTCGTGGTACTAAGAGACGTCTTCGCGTAGGTCGGCCATTTAGACGTTCATCAGATTCGGTGGTATACTGTTCTCTGCCTGTCACATTTTTTTTGATGGATTTGGGGACAACACGGAGATCTTTGAGGCTACGAAGAAGAGGAAGGTGTGTGGTTGAACAATGTGAGGCTGACTCAACGACAAAAAAGTGGAATTTTCGGTTTAATAACGAGGAGGTACCTATTGAAGCG
This sequence comes from Diachasma alloeum, assembly GCF_001412515.2. Classification (NCBI taxonomy): domain Eukaryota; kingdom Metazoa; phylum Arthropoda; class Insecta; order Hymenoptera; family Braconidae; genus Diachasma; species Diachasma alloeum. Next base: position 3,778 of record NW_021681115.1, read on the forward strand.
GTAGTGGAGCAGTTTGAAAGAGCCCTTAACAGCGGTCGTGAACACATATTACGTGCGACGGAACACTATTCGATACGAAAGGCAAGTTTAAAGGCTTTGATTCGAGAGTTAAGACGTGATATAACAGACAATATAGAGTAATTGTTCCCATACTACCCTTGAAAAATGCGTGTGATTGGTAAAAATTTCCAATACCCACGTGGCTGTGCGTTCATGCTCCATAGCTACAGTGAAATTGGACAAAGAAGGCTGAATACCGTCGCGCATGATAACGGGCCGTGCGGTAATACCGGAGAAGCGTATGAAATCGAGTATTATGACGGTGACGTCATACGTGAAGGGGTAGATGAGATCGAGGATCATCGATTAGTGATTGGGAATGGTAAGGTTCAAAAGTTTGGAGAGAAATCCGTTAAAGTGATTCATGATTGTACGTTTATTTTGCAGATGAATGTCCTAATGATTTGCCCTGTGTGAAACCGTGCTGGGTTTCTTTACCTCGCCTAACAAAGCAACAGATTCTTGACTCCAAACTACCAAAATTGAGGCGGTGTGCACCAAGGGAAAGGTGTGCGTCATGCGTCAGGGGTCTGGAAGAGGAGCTAGAGAGGGAGCGTACATTATCACCACCGCCTTTGAAGAGGGTGTGGCCGGTGACACCTGAGGTTGCAGCGAAGAGGAGGCGCGGCAGGCCTCGAAAAATGCCCAAGCTCTCTCGGTGTGACAATAATTATCAATTATAATGTATATGATTTTATTTTTAGACTGTAATAATTTGTTCTGTGTATTTAGATATATCAACCATGGGAAATAACTATTTACATTTTTTACGCGATTATTAATCATCGACTTGATGAGAAATAAAGTTGTTAAAATTAAATGACGAGAATATTCTTATAAGAAAGAGAATGGTATCAACTCGTCTCTGCAGATGTCAGATTTGCAAGGTAAGCACATGTGGAGACGGCTAGTCTGACCTTCAAGAGCTAGTGTGTGTTACGGTGGAGAAGATGTCACAGAGTGCACGTGCAAAACTGCATGGTCAGCACATTGTGCCAGGGTGAGTAACCAACTCAACGGCTCTCTCCAAACCATATAATCATTTTTTTCAGTCCTCAGTGAAGTGCGGCCGTGACAAGATCTCAACTATCGTCCAACATTTGGATTATTGTGTGTGTGTGTGTGTGTGTGATAGAGTGGCTATTTTTTTGTACCGTGTGTGTAATCATGCGTGTGACGGGGAAAAACTTTGTACCCCCCACTACCACCGTCACCCCCCAGGACGAGCCGACACCATCCACCAGCGGGTATATCGCAAAATCATCGCGTCCCGCCACACCCTCCTCGGACACGTCGTCATCGTGTTCCGTCACTGATGACCATGATTGGTCCACCCTGATCAGGGGATTCAACAGGGACCCCATCGCCATCGAGGCAGACCCGGACCCGTACGAGTTTCGGGACGGATATGACGGACTGGACCCCCGATTCCCGGACCGCCGGTGGACTCTCAGGGTAGAACAACCTCTCATTCTCTCAGCTGAGCATCTGGAGAACGATACTCGGCACCGGGGTCCCAGTGGATCACCCCAGCTTGGATGGTGGCAGAGGGATGGACCATTCCCGATGCTTGTTCAACCAGCCGATTACACCCAGGATCGCCTGGTTAGCTGGTTGGAAGAGGAGCGTCGCGAGCGCGACGATTGGGACGCCGAGGACGAGGAGTTGGCCCAGGTGTCGCTGTTCGGGGAGTCCGATGAGGACAGGGAGTGGTAGTGTTTCTCTTCAGTCCCTATAGACTCACAGACTAGTGGTTTAGTGACAGTTATATTTAATGCATAAGGTGAACAATGACGATTTTTGGATTTTTCGGAGCCCTGTGAGGAGAGTGCAGTGACAGGTAAAGTATTCTTTTAATATGTTTACGGTTTTCGCGGATTTTATCGGAGCACCGGTATGCTCTTTCAGTTCGAAAAATTTTGTCCCCCGAATTTTTGCTATATATTGTGGCCTGAGGGTCAACGGCCCCCCAAAACCACTCGAGATTGAGATACGCGTCCGCAGTACACGTTTTACCCCCTCCGCTCACACACGTCAGAGCCGCGTTATTCCGATCGGTGCGATGGTGGGTCCCTAAATATATTAGTGATGGAGGGAGCCAATATTTTTGACCCCCAAATTTTAGTATCGCGGCCGAGGGACCAGTGGTTACTTCAAAACCGCTCGGGGTTGGGGTACTCGTTCAGTATACGCTGTACCCTCACCGCGCACACACGTCGGAGCCGCGCTATTCCGATCGGTGTGGTGATAGGTCCTTTACTCACAAGCGGTGGTGGGGGGAAAAATTTTTGACCCCCAAATTTCAATTTCGTGGCCGAGGGACCAGCGGTTCTCCCGAAACCGCTCGGGGTTGGGATACGCGCCCGGGTGACGCACCCGCAGCCACGCTGTACCCCACCGCTCACACACGTCGGAGCCGTGCTACTCTGACAGGTGTGGTGGTGGGGACATATCGACTTTAGGTGGGGGGCGCCAAAGTAGTTCCCATACTACTAACAATTTATTGAGGAGGGGGGGGGGGGGGGTGATTGCAAGAGTCAGGCGGGAGAGACGGACATATTAATCGCGAGGGTTATGAGGCTCACACACAAGGGTTAAAGGGTCAAATGGGGCCGATTAAAGATGTCACAAGGATCAAAAGGGGTAGAGTAGTGCAGTCATCGTAAAGGTCAAATGGGCACTTACTAAGAGTCAAATTTAGACGAAGAGTCAAATGAGTGGTTGTGAGGGTCAAACACAAGGGTCCAAGGGTAAAATGGTGACCAAGGCTCGAATGAGGAGTTATAAGGGTCAAACACAAATGCCGAATAGGGACCAAGGGGTCGCATGGTGGGTCTAACACAAGGGTCCAAGGGTTCAAAAAGGAATGAAGAAGATCAAACACGAAGGTCAAATAAAGATCAAGGGTCAACTAGAGACCAAGGGTCAAATGGAGAGCAAGAGTCAAATGGGAACCAAGGTTCAAATGGGCAGTTATAAGGGCCAAATGGGGACCAACGATCAAATGGAGACCGAGGGTCAAATGGTGAGCTATAATGGCCAAACAAAAGGGTCCCAGAGTTCAATGGTGGCCAAGAGTCAGAGGGGAGAGAGTTCAAAAGTCCAAGTTTGTGATAGCAACTAAGGGTCAAATGGAAGGCCACGAGGGTCAAATACAAGGGTCCAAGGCTTGAGTTAGGAATTATGAAGATCAAACACGATGGTCAAATAAGGACCAAGCGACAAATAGAGACCGAGGGTCAAATGGAGACCAAGAATCAGACAAAAGGGCCCCAGTGTTAAAAAAGAAGTTATAAGGGTCAAATAGGGACCAAGGGTTAAGTAGAGACTGAAGGTTGAAAAAAGGTTGTGAGGGTCGAACACAGGGGTCGAAGGGTCGAATAGAGACGAAGCGACATGAGGGGTTTATAAGGACAAAACACAAGGATCCCAGGGTCAAATTAGGGCCAAGGGGAAGAGGGGGGCGGATACAAAAGTCCAAGTTGTGATATCAATCAAGGGTCTAATTGAAGGTTGCGAGGGTCAAACACAAGTGTCCAAAGCTTGAATAAGGAATAATAAGGGTCAGGAATGAGGGTCAAATAAAGACCAAGGGTCAAATAGAGTCCAAGGGTCGAATAGAGACCAAGGGTTAAATGGGGGGTCATGAGGGTCAAACACAAGGGTCCAAGGAACAAATGAGAGGCTATGAGGATTAAAGACTAAGGTCCAGGAATTGAATAAGGTGTTATAACCATCTGAAACAAGGGTCTTAAACTTGAATAAACGGTTATAAGGGTCAAACACAAGCGTCCAAGGGTCACGGAGAGATTTATTCACCCTTTAGTGACCCTTTAGTTTGGCCCTTATCACTCCCTATTTGACCCTTGGTTTCTATTCGATCCTTGGTCTTTATTTAATCCTCGTGTTTGACCGTTATAATTGTTTATTGAACCCTTATAATTGCTTATGGACCTTTGTGTTTGACCCTCGTTACCTTCCATTTGACCCTTGGCTGCTATTGCACACTTGAATTTTGGTATCTCCCTCCTCTGGCCCTTCTAGGCCATTTGAAACTTAGATCCTTGTGTTTGGTCCTCTTATAATGCTTGGTCAGTATTTGACCATTGGTCCCTGTGTTTGATTCGCATAACCCCTCATTTGACCCTCAGTCTCCATTTCACCCTTGGTCTCTATTTGACCCTTGGTTTCTATTTGACGTTTGGTCTCTATTTGACCCTCGGTCTCTATTTGACACTTGGTCCCCATTTTGCCCTCATAACTCCCCATTTGACGTTCGGTCCCGACTTCAACCTCTGTCTTTATTTCACCCTTGGTCCCCATTTGACCATCGTTCTTTATTTGACGTTTGGTCCCCATTTGACCTTCGGCCTTTATTTGACCCTTGGTTCTTATTTCGCCTCCGTGTTTAACCCTTATAATTCCTTTTCCAAATTTTCGATCCTTGTGGTTGACCTTTGTAGCTTTCCATTTAACCCTTGGTCGCTGTCGCACACTTGTACTTTTGTATCCCCCCTCTGAACCTTCGCCACCATTTGACCCTTAGATCCTTGTGTTTGGTCCTTACAAACCCCATATGACGCTTGGTCCCTATTTGACCCTTGTAACCCCTGGGTTTGACCCTCATAACCCCTCATTTGACCGTCAGTCTGTATTTAAACTTTGGTTCTTATCTGACCCTTATAACTTCTTATTTAACACTGGGACCCTTTTGTCTGACTCGTGGTCTCCATTTGACCCTTGGTCTCTATTTGACTCGTGGTCGTTATTTGACTCGTGGTCGTTATTTGAATCTCATGTTTGACCCGTATAATTCCTTTTTTAACCTCTGAACCCTTGTGTTGGACCCTCATAATCCTCATTTGACCCCTTGGTCCCTTTTTGGCTCTTCTTTCTAATCCTTATAACACCCCATTCGAGCGTTGGTCTGTATTTGACCCTCATATTTGACCCTTGTAGCCATCCAGATTAGTGGCAATGGAAGGTGGTAACCATAACCCTTCAACGCGGCGGCCCTAAGACGGCCATGGGGGCGGACATGGAGTGGCCATGATCGCAGCCACCTGTGGCTATGACCTAGCCGTAGGCAGTATTGTACGTGGGAGCAATCAACCGAGTAATCAGGAGGGAATAATGGGAGAGACCAGTTGAGTCATCTCAAGGGTCAAATTGGAGAGACCAATCGAGTAATCGGGAGGGTGAAATGAGAGTGACCAATCGACTCATCGCAAGGATCAAATCGAAAAGACCGCTCGATTGGTCTCTCCCATTTGGCCGTTGCAATGACTCGATCGGTCACTTTCATTTCACCCTCATGATTACTCGAGTGGTCTTTTCTATTGTACCCTCACGACTACTCGATTCATCTCTCCTATTGTTTCCTCACGATTTCTTGATTGGTCTCTCCCATTTGACCCGTGCGATGACTTGATTCGTCTCTCAAATTTATCCCTCCTGATTACTCGATTGGTCTCTCCCGTTCGGCTCTTGCAATGACTCCATTGATCTCTGTCACTTGACCCTTGCGATGACTCAATTGTTCACTTCCATTTCACCCTCACGATTACTCGATGGGTCTCTCCGATTCGGCCGTTGCGATGACTCAAGTGGTCTTTCCAATTTGACCATTGCGATGACTGCACTGCTCTACCCCGTTGAATCCTTGCGAATTTTAGATTCGGTCACAATTTGACCCTTTAACCCTAGTGTGTGACCCTCAAAAGCCTTGCGTTATCAATTTGTTCATCTCTCCCGTCTGACTCTTGTAATCGCTCATCCCCCTTAATAAATTTTGGCTTCAAAGGGTTCTGGAGGATTATGGAGTCTCTAGAAACTCTCTAGATCAGTGGCCCTGGAAGACGGTCCTAGAACCCCCTAGAGTAGTGACCACGAAAAACGGCCATTCCATGGCCGCAGCCATGCACGTATGAAAAAATTCAATAGAAAAACCTTGCGCTTCCTCTAAGAAGTTCTATTGAATTTCTATTGGAATATATAGAAATAAGAATTCTATTGAAAATTCTATTTCTATAAGAATTCGTATTGGAAAATTCTATTTGTTTTTTTCGTTAATTCTATAGAAGATATTCAATAGAAAAGTCAATAAATTTTCATTTTTCAATGAATTTCTTGGGCGTAATTGCTGGGCGTAATTCTTGGGCCTATGTCCAATAGAAATTCAATGGAATTTCTTAGACAAAGCTAGATTTTTCTATTCAATTTTTTAATACGTGTGGGCGGCTATGCCCGGGTCATGGCGGCTTCCATATGTGGCATTTTATATTTATTTGACTTCTTATTTCCAATAACCCTCATATGACCTCCATATGACTTTCATATGACTCCCATATGATCCCCATATGACTCCCATATGACACCCATATGATCCCCATGAGACTCCAATATGACCCGCGTATGACTCCTATTTACTATATGACCCTTAAATAATCCTCACTTGACCTCCATATGACCATCACAGAAAATACTATAAAAAATTCACTTTTGACCCTTGCGAATACTTTAACCATTAAAAATTGAGCTTTTGACCGTTTCCCAAATGAAATAAATGTTACCAATGAATTCCCCAAACAATTTTAATTAAATCTAAGTGATTTTTTTTCTTCTGCGATACTCGTTTGCCAACTATACGTATTTTTCCATTTAATTGATTAAAAATCTAAAACTTTTTCCCAAACAATGAAAATACTTACCTAAACATCCACGAACGATTCCCAAACGATTGTAATCAAGTAAAATGACTAAATAATTTTTCGTCTGCCAAGTATATGACAGTCCATTAGCCCCTGCGCGAGGTATCAGTGGGAAGCCCATGAAATCCCCGCGCTTGCTTAACAAGCTATATCTCTGTCAATAATGAAGAAATGACAAAAAGACACGAAACTAAATCTATCAATTTGTCATGGGAAAACTATTTTTTTGCGAATTTTTTCCGTATCTTAAACCGCTTATTCGCGAAACTGTAATAAATAATAAGGTTGTAGGTAATTTGCCCCATCATGGAGCATAAGAGCGTTAATATTTCATTAATAGCTAGGTGTATGAAAAAAATTCAGATTGATAATTATACATAAAATTTGATGGTGAACATTTTTTATGTGAACTATAACGAACATGTGGGGATGTTCGTTAGGAACAATAAAAACGATCTGGAAACAGCGAGACTCCTACAGCGTTGAATTAAAATCCGTGAGTAAGAATCCTAGAGCGAGAGAGTGAGAGTCCCTTATCCACTTCCAAGTGGCTTATTTTCGGTTAGAGTTATCGGTTCCGTTTATTAGTAAAGATTAGTAATTACGCGTCTTTGAGGGTCCAGAAAAATTATCGTGAAGAAGGGCCAAAATTATAGAGTCATCCGGTTCTTTTTATGGGGTTCACCCTATTGTTAATCTTGCGGGTAATCGAATAGGTCCGGCTGAAATGCCGGCGCTCCAATTTCGTTGGATTTTCAGGGGTTAATTGGTTACATTTTTGTTTTGGGTGGAAGGTCGTTCGGAGCGAGTGCAACCATCGTCTCCAACGAATCGCCAGATTGCCTTTGGGTTTTCGATGAGAGAAACGAGTTGAGCAGGAATTAGTAGTGGAGTCATAACAAGTGCCGGTAACTTGTCTTTTAACCCCGAAAATC
>NW_021681115.1:13888-70106 GCF_001412515.2 Diachasma alloeum
GTGAGATTTGAATAATCGCGCCAGGTCGTGAGAGTCGCGATTAATTGTCGTTAGATTCGCACCTTCGAGGGGCGTGTCCGCACCAATCAAAATTCGGGTGATTGAGCGGTGAATTCCGCGCTCTGAGGTGTCTCGAGACGCTCGTGAGTTCGGTAGTTCGGCGTTGGCCCTTGACCTCACCGGAACTAGTGCCAGTAAAGTGCCTATCCTAGGATCATAGTGCCCACATTTGGATTATTGTATCTACACGATGGCGAAGAACACCCCAAAGAGGGGTAAGAAACCCAAAGTGAGTTTTTAGTTCGGTTTATTTATTTTTCCGAATTCATTTCGGTTTTTAGTTATTCGACTACGGGATCTTCAGCCCCGTACGTCGCATTTTATTCCGTTAAAACGATGATTGTGACGCTTAATCCAAATTTTGAGGTGCCGATTCCCCCCCTTTTCACTCATGATTGGGTGGTGTTCGTGATTTTTGGTGGGTTATTCAAGGGGATAATCCTTTTTGGGGTTATTTCTGGCTCAAACCCGGCTCCGATCACACTGTGCATCGGCTTATTATGTTTTTATTTTATCGGAGAAAAACCCCTCCTAGGGGATAATTAATCACCTTGAATTGTTAGAGCGCATCCATTCTCATTACACGTGGGTTTTCGCGCATACGAAACTGCACTCGAGTTCAAATTGAGTCGGTTCGCGTAGAGAGTTAATTAACATTATGGTTTGTGGATGAATGTGTTCGGGGGGCTTCCCTGAGTAATTCATCTCAAGGTTTCTGAAAATTTGCTCTGCCGATTTCCGGATATTCCATTTTTGTTTTTTTTATGGATTTTCAGCTCATTCTCGCTGGCATGTACGCCGTGTTTCTCGAGGGGGAATTCCCCCCGACTCTCGACTCCCCTCAAATACCCATCCACGTTTACACGTGGCTATTCTCGCTTCACGCGAGCATTTTTGCGTTTAGAATTCCGCTCGGGGATTACTTAACCTGAGGCGGCTAATGATTGGGGGAAAATTATTTTTTAGGTATTGTTGTCTTCGGTAGACTCTCCCGGGCATTTTGTCTCAGGGTTCGTAATTTTTGACTCTGCCATTTTCGAGTTATGGCAAGTTGAGTGTTTACGAAAAATCGATGGATGAATACGTTCTCCTCTCTCTCGCTCCCATTGTCACTCGCATACCTTTCCCCCCAATTCTCGGAATTCTCAAGTATTTAGGGATTAGCGTGTATTTCTACTCTCCCCAAATGTTTATTTCGGCATATTTGAGGTATTTATCGGCGATATTAATTTCTTCGAATATTTTTGTCAGAATAGACTATTTTCTCTCAGAGTGCGGAATTACTATTATGATTATTATTACTGTCATTATTGTTAGTTATTAATTGTCGATTTTTTTCTTTTTTTATATATATATATTTTTTTTTTGAGAGAATTGGAATGTCTTTTTTTGTAAAATTGGTGATTATTAAATTTCAATCGTGATGAAATNATTTGAGGTATTTATCGGCGATATTAATTTCTTCGAATATTTTTGTCAGAATAGACTATTTTCTCTCAGAGTGCGGAATTACTATTATGATTATTATTACTGTCATTATTGTTAGTTATTAATTGTCGATTTTTTTCTTTTTTTATATATATATATTTTTTTTTTGAGAGAATTGGAATGTCTTTTTTTGTAAAATTGGTGATTATTAAATTTCAATCGTGATGAAATCAGTAAGGATAATGTCGATCTCCTTCTTTTTTTTGCTGTTTTGCAGTTTTGACCGCCCCATTAACCCGTTTCCACCTGAAATCCACCCCTCTCTCCACAACCTAGCACACTGAGCGAACCAAGGACCGTTGCCTTTCCCCAGAAATCTAGTTTTCTCCCTTTTTGAGTAAATTTTTGAGGTTTTGGAATCAATTATAATTGGTTTTGTAGAATCATCCGGTTTGGTAATTCCGGCTAAAAATTACCTGGCGCCCATAGATTTTTGTATTTTTGAGTTTAACTAGATGAAGGGGAAGAAGGGCGAAGGTAATAGGCATTTTTAACCCCCATACGAAAATGTCACGTTACAGAACTTATTTTCTTATCTCCATCAATATTGCCGATAAAAGCATCGGAGCCGAAGGCTCGCGCAAATAGCCACCCCCCTCCTAACTGCTTCGCTATCACCCCTAGGGCTGCGCACGAAATCGAGACTAGTCTCGGTCTCGTTTCGTTCCGAGACCGAGACGAGCTTCATTTCTGAGAAGAGTCTTGCCGAGAGACTGACTGAAGTTTTGAGTGGAACATTTTTAATACTTAATCAAACCATCGTCGACGAGCAGGATTGTGGTATCATCTGGATCAAACTAAAGAGTGAAGCAAAACGGCCACTAGGGTCAAACGGAAGAGTGGAACAAAACAATTACAAAAGTCAAACAGTCAAGGGAAAAAAATAGTCCCAATATTCAGACGAAAGAGTGAGGTCCAATAATAATGAGAGCCAAACGGTGATGGGAGGGAAGCTGAACGTTTATTCTGCTCCACATTGCTTGACCCTCGTATAACCTTCTTGTGCTAAGGATATCACTTTTTGCCTCAGCATCTGTGTTCGATGCCGGGTCTGAGATCGGTGGAATGAGCGAGCGATGAGTGAGATGCGAATGGGTTTTTACGGGAGTGTGAGAGGGTGCACAAATCACCACACGTGCACGTTGGTCAACTCAGTCGCTTTAATCGTCAAAAAATAGTCAATATTTACACTTGTGGTGAATTAATTAATTGAGCTGTTCAAAACAAATAGCGCGGGTCACCACATTATCGAATAACGCGCAGAACTTAATTCGCAGAGCAATTATACGCGGGACAAACAATATATTCGCAGAGCACAATGTATACAATACGATGGCCGAGAATCAAATGAGAGAGATTTATAGACCACGAGGTGGAAGGTAACGAAAATCCAGAAGTGTGAACGTGACCCAATTTAACTGGGGGCGTTCACTGGACACCGTTCCATCAAGTGGCGCCTCAAGTGTCAGAGGTGAGAGGCCACTAGTCATCTCAGGCAAGTACGTCGGTCAACGGTGCGTAGGTCATGCACGTATGCGAGCGAAGTGTGTGCGTGAGTGTGCGCGCATGTGTGAGGAGTAAATTATTCAGTGGAAAACGGAACAATCTGATTTACTTCGGTCCTAGATGAATTCCTTAACAAAACTCTCGAGAAGCTCCAAAAAGTTAGCAAACCAGGGTCATCGGAGGGGGTCGGCGAATACCTCAAAAATACGGGGTTTTTATGGGCTAATTTTCTGGATGAAAAAAAAATTTTCTGTTCAAATATTTGGGCCAAAAAACTCATTTTTCGATTCTGCACGTTAAGCTAGCAGACCAATGGAGTCGAATCGAAATAATTAGTGGCCCATGGTGTAGTACGAAATATGGGCTAATTTTATGCAGGAACATAATTCCATTTTTCCCGAATTTTTCCGCTATTTCCCAGGAGGTCAAAATGGGTCAGGCGAGGGTAGGGGTGAATCAGGTACCTCGGACCCTAGGATCAGTGAATGCCTTCTAGGAAACATGGTCTTCAATGCGAAACTTGTTGCGAATTTTCTGCTCACTTACTAAAAGGTCCAAGTTCTCACCGGCCCGAATGGTTCAATTCAAGATGGCTCCCTCGCACTACACGATGGATCGATACATTCAGAGAAATATGGGCTTCAATTTGAGCCCCGTTAGAAATTTTTTGCTAGAATAATAAGGGCTTAAATCCCCAATCACCGAAATGGGTCCATTCAAGATGGCTCCCTCCGGCCTCTCGACGGGTCAATACATTCAAGGGAATATGGGCTTCAATTTAGGCTTCATTAGAAATTTTCTGCTGGAATAATAAGGGCCTAAGTCCTCAATTACCGAAATGCATCAATTCAAGGTGGCTACCTCAGGCCTCTCCGAAGGGTCAATACGTTCAAGGAAATATGGGCTTCAATTTGAGCCTCATTAGAAATTTTCTGCTGGAATAATAAGGGCCTAAGTCCTCAATTACCGAAATGCATCAATTCAAGGTGGCTACCTCAGGCCTCTCCGAAGGGTCAATACGTTCAAGGAAATATGGGCTTCAATTTGAGCCTCATTAGAAATTTTCTGCTGGAATAATAAGGGCCTAAGTCCTCAATTACCGAAATGCATCAATTCAAGGTGGCTACCTCAGGCCTCTCCGAAGGGTCAATACGTTCAAGGAAATATGGGCTTCAATTTGAGCCTCATTAGAAATTTTCTGCTGGAATAATAAGGGCCTAAGTCCTCAATTACCGAAATGCATCAATTCAAGGTGGCTACCTCAGGCCTCTCCGAAGGGTCAATACGTTCAAGGAAATATGGGCTTCAATTTGAGCCTCATTAGAAATTTTCTGCTGGAATAATAAGGGCCTAAGTCCTCAATTACCGAAATGCATCAATTCAAGGTGGCTACCTCAGGCCTCTCCGAAGGGTCAATACGTTCAAGGAAATATGGGCTTCAATTTGAGCCTCATTAGAAATTTTCTGCTGGAATAATAAGGGCCTAAGTCCTCAATTACCGAAATGCATCAATTCAAGGTGGCTACCTCAGGCCTCTCCGAAGGGTCAATACGTTCAAGGAAATATGGGCTTCAATTTGAGCCTCATTAGAAATTTTCTGCTGGAATAATAAGGGCCTAAGTCCTCAATTACCGAAATGCATCAATTCAAGGTGGCTACCTCAGGCCTCTCCGAAGGGTCAATACGTTCAAGGAAATATGGGCTTCAATTTGAGCCTCATTAGAAATTTTCTGCTGAAATAATATGGGCCTGAGTCTTCAATAACCGAAATGGATCAATTCAAGATGGCTTTATCGGGCCCTTGGATGGGGCAATACGTCCGAGGAATTATGGGCTTCAATTTGAGCCCCATTAGAAATTTTCTGCTGCAATACTAAGGGCCTTGGTCTCCCCATGATCAAACGGGTCAATTCAAAATGGCTCCCTCGAGCTCCTCGATAGGTCAGTAAAGTCAAGGAAATATGGGCTTCAATTTGAACCCTGTTAGAAATTTTCTGTTTCAATATCAAGGGCCTTGATCCCCCCAGGAAAAACATGTCAATTCAAGATGGCTCCCTCGAGCCCCTCGATGGGTCAATACGTTCAAGGTATTATGGGCTTCAATTTGAACCCTATTAGAAATTTTCTGAAGCTCTATTAAGGGTCTTGGTCCACCCAGGACAAAACGAGTAAATTCAAGATGGTCCCCTCAGGCACCTCGATGGGTCAATACGTTCAAGGAAGTATGAGCTTCTATTTGAGCCCTGTTGGGAATTTTCTGCAGGAATAATAAGGGCCTAAGTCCTCCATTATCGAAATGGGTCCATTCAAGAAAGCTTCCTCGAGCTCCTCGATGGGTCAGTACATTCAAGGATATATGGGCTTCAATTTGAGCCTTATTATGAATTTTCCGCTCCAATATTATGGGCCTTGGTCCCTCAGGGGCAAAATGTTTTGCCCTGGAGCGACCAAGACCCTTAATAGTGCTGCAGAAAATTTCTAACATGGTTTAAATTGAAGCCCATAATTCCTTGAACGTATTGACCCAACGAGGGGCTCGAGGGAGCCATCTTGAATTGACCCGTTTTGTCCTGGGGGGATCAAGGCCGTTGATATTGGAACAGAAAATTTCTAACAGGGTTCAAATTGAAGCCCATATTTCCTTGAATGTACTGACCCATCGAGGAGCTCGAGGGAGCCACTTTGAATTAACCCGTTTAACCGTGGGGGGACTAAGGCCCTTACTATTGCAGCAGAAAATTTCTAATAGGGCTCAAATTAAAGTCCATAATTCCTCAAACGTATTGAGTGATCGAGGGGCCCGAGGGAGCCATCTTGAATTGATCCATTAGGGTCATTCGGACTCAGGCCCATATTATTTCAGCAGAAAATTTCTAATGAGGCTCGAATTGAAGCCCATATTTCCTTGAACGTATTGATCCATCGGAGAGGCCCGAGGGAGCCATCTTGAATTGATCCGTTCAACCCTGGGGGGAATAAAGCCCTTAATAGTGCTGCAGAAAATTTCTAATAGGGCTCAATTTGAAGCCCATATTTCCTTGGACGTTTGACCCATCGGAGAGGCCCGAGGAAGCTATCTTGAATTGACTCGTTCAACCCTGGGGGGAACAAGGCCCTTAGTATTGCAGCAGAAAATTTCTAATGGGGCTCAAATTGAAGCCCATAATTCCTCCAACGTCTTGATCCATCGAGAGGCCCGAGGGAGCCATCTTGAACTGACCCATTTCAGTCATTAAGGACTCAGGCCCATATTATTTCAGCAGAAATTTTCTAATGAGGCTCAAATTGAAGCCCATATTTTCTTGAACGTATTGACCCATCGGAGAGGCCCGAAGGAGCCATGTTGAATTGATCCGTTCAACCCTGGGGGACTAAGGCCCTTAACAGTGCTGCAGAAAATGTCTAATAGGGCTCAGTTTGAAGCCCATATTTCCTTGAACGTATTGACCCATTGAGGGACTCGAGGGAGCCATCTTGAATTGACTCGTTCAACCCGGGGGGGACCAAGGCCTTTGATATTGGAACAGACAATTTCTAACAGGGTTCAAATTGGAGCCCATATTTCCTTGAATGTACTGACCCATCGAGGGGCTTGAGGGAGCCATTTTGAATTGAATCGTTTAACCATGGGGGGCACCAAGGCCCGTAGTATTGCAGCAGAAAATTTCTAATGGGGCTCAAATTGAAGTCCATAATTCCTCGAACGTAGTGACCCATCGAATGGCCCGAGGGAGCCATCTTGAATTGACCCATTTCGGTCATTGAGGACTCAGGCCCATATTATTTCAGCAGAAAATTTCTAATGAGGCTCAAATTGAAGCCCATATTTCTTTGAACGTATTGACCCATTCGAGAGGCCCGAGGAAGCTATCTTGAATTGATCCGTTCAACCCTGGGGGGACTAAAGCCCTTAATAGTGCTGCAGAAAATTTCTAATAGGGCTCAATTTGAAGCACATATTTCCTTGAACGTTTGACCCATCGGAGAGGCCCGAGGGAGCCATCTTGAATTGACGCGTTCAACTCTGGGCGGACCAAGGCCCTTAATAGTGCTGCAGAAAATTTCTAATAGGGCTCAAATAGAAGCCCATAATACCTTGGACGTATTGACCCATCGGAGAGGTCCGAGGGAGCCATTTTGAATTGACCCGTTTAACCATGGGGGGATCAAGGTCCTTAGTATTGCAGCAGAAAATTTCTAATCGGGCTCAAACTGAAGCCCATAATTCCTCGAACGTATTGACCCATCAAAGGACGCGAAGGAGCCATCTTGAATTTATCCGTTCAACCCTGGGGGGACTAAGGCCCCTAATAGTACTCCAGAGAATTTCTAATAGGGCTCGATTTGATGCCCATATTTCCTTGAACGTATTGACCCATTGAGGGGCTCGAGGGAGCCATCTTGAATTGACTCGTTCAACCCTGGGGGGACCAAGGCACTTGATATTGGAACAGAAAATTTCTAACAGGGTCCAAATTTAAACCTATATTTCCTTGAATGTACTGACCCATCGAGGGGCTCGAGGGAGCCATTTTGAAATGACCCGTTTAACCATGGGGGGACCAAGGCCTGGGTCAATACGTTCGAGGAATTATGGGCTTCAGTTTGACCCCGATTAGAAATTTTCTGCTGCAATACTAAGGGCCTAGGTCCCCCCATGGTTAAACGGGTCAATTCAAAATTGCTCCCTCGAGCCCCTTGATTGGTCAGTACATTTAAGGAAATATGGGCTTCAATTTGAAGGCTGTTAGAAATTTTCTGTTCCAATATCAAGGGCCTTGGTCCCCCTGTAGCGTCTCGCTACACAAACACCAACGCGTAACACACGCACGGATACGACAACGCTGAGAGACGACTGGACATCGGTGACATCATCGCGCTCTCTCACGCGCCCAGTATAAAAGACCTCTCGCTCGCACCTATTGTCATGCGTATCCAAATTCCCGTCTTACGCGGTTTAAGATAATCAGTAGAGTCTAACACTGACCTCCGATCAGATCACTTTGCTTATTCTTTCTCTTTTGTATATATTCTAAACCTCTTGATTAAACTGTAATTTATATTCTGAATTACATTTGTTAGTGAATTGTTACATCCCTCAACTACTTCAATTCCTACACCCCCAGGGTTGAACGAGTCAATTGAAGATGGCTCCTTCGAGCCCCTCAATGGGTCGATACGTTCAAGGAATTATGGGGTTCTATTTGAGGGCTATTATAAATTTTCTGCAGCACTATTAAGGGCCTTGGTCCCCCCAGGGTTGAACGGGTCAATTCAAGATGGCTCCCTCGGGCCTCTCCGATGGGTCAATACGTTCAAGGAAATATGGGGTTCAAATTGAGCCCTATTAGAAATTTTCTGCAGCACTATTAATGGTCTTAGTCCCCTCAGGGTTGAACGAATCAATTCACGATGGCTCCCTCGGGCCTCTCCGATGGGTCAATACGTTCAAAGGAATATGGGCTTCAATTTGAGCCTCATTAGAAATTTTCCGCCGAAATAATATGGGCCATAAAAAAAAAATTCTAAGAGAATTAGAATTTAGAGAGAAAAAATTTCCGCTTCACCCAGCCGGGAATCGAACCCGGGTCTCCCAGATACGCGCCGGGCACTCTTACCGACTAAGCTACCGGGAACCACAGAAATTCACTCTCAAATTCATCTCATACACCGCCTAACCTCCTTTAGGCATCCTCCTGAGTCCTCAATGACCGAAATGGGTCAATTCAAGATGGCTCCCTCGGGACCCTCCTTGCCCCATCGGAGAGGTCCAAGGGAGCCATCTTGAATTGATCCGTTCAACCCTGGGGAGACTAAAGCCCTTAATAGTGCGGCAGAAAATTTCTAATTGGACACAAATTGAAGCCCATATTTCCTTGAACGTATTGACCCATTGAGGGGCTCGTGGGACCCATCTTGAATTGATTTGTTCAACCCTGGGGGGACCATGGCACTTGATATTGGAATAGAAAATTTTTAACAGGGTTCGAATTGAAGCCCATATTTCCTTGAATGTACTGACCCATCAAGGGGCTCGAGAGAGCCATTTTAAATTGACCCGGTTCACCATGAGGGGACCAAGGCCCGTAGTATTGCAGCAGAAAATTTCTAATGGGGCTCAAATTGAAGCCCATAATTCCTCGAACGTACTGACCCATCGAGGGGTTCGAGGACGCCATCTCGAATTGACCCATTTCGGTCATTGAGGACTCAGGCCCATATTATTTCAGCAGAAAATTTCTAATGGGGCTCAAATTGAAGCCCATAATTCCTCGAACGTACTGACCCATCGAGGGGTTCGAGGACGCCATCTCGAATTGACCCATTTCGGTCATTGAGGACTCAGGCCCATATTATTTCAGCAGAAAATTTCTAATGAGGCTCAAATTGAAGCCCATATTTCTTTGAACGTATTGACCCATCGGTGAGGCCCGAGAGAGCCATCTTGAATTGATCCGTTCAACCTTGGGGGGACTAAGGCCCTTAATAGTGCTGCAGAAAGTTTCTAATAGGGCTCAATTTGAAGCCCATATTTCCTGGAACGTATTGACCCATCGGAGAGGCCCGGGGGAGCCATCTTGAAAGAACCCGTTCCACTCTAGGGGAACTGAGGCCCGTAATACTGCTGCAGAAAATTTCTAATAGGGCTCAAATAGAAGCCCATAATTCCTCGAGCGTATTGACCCATCGAGGGGCCCGAGGGAGCCATCTTGAATTCACCCATTTCGGTCATTGAAGACTCAGGCCCATATTATTTCAGCAGAAAATTTCTCATAGGGTTCAAATTGAAGCCCATAATTCCTTGAAAGTTGTGACTCATCGGAGAGGCCTGAGGTAGCCATCTTGAATTGATGCATTTCGGTAATTACGGACTTAAGCCCTTATTATTCCAGCAGAAAATTTCTAATGAGCCTTAAATTGAACCCCATATTTCCTTGAACGTATTGATCCATCGGAGAGGCCCGAAGGAGCCATCTTGAATTGATCCGTTCAACCCTGAGGAGACTAAGGCCCTTAATAGGGCTGCAGAAAATTTCTAATAAGGCTCAATTTGAAGCCCATATTTCCTTGAATGTATTGAGCCATCAGAGAGGCCCGAGGGAGCCATCTTGAATTGACCCGGTCAACCCTGGGCAGACCAAGGCCCTTAATAGTGCTGCAGAAAATTTCTAATAAGGCTCAAATAGAAGCCCATATTTCCTTCAACGAATTGTCCAACCGAAGTACTCGAGGTAGCCATCTTGAAGTGACCCATTTTGCCCTAGGGGCACCAAGGCCCTTAAAATTGGAGCCGAAAATTTCTGACAGGGTTCAAATTGAAGCCCATAATTTCTTGAACATTGTGACCCATCGGAGACGCCTGAGGTAGCCATTTTGAATTGATGCATTTGGGTAATTGAGGAGTTAGGCCCTTATTATTCCTGCCGAAAATTCCTAATGAGGCCCAAATTGAAGCCCATATTCTCTTCAATCTATTGACCCATCGAGGGGCCGGAGGGAGCCATCTTGAATGGACCCATGTCGGTGATTGAGGACTCAAGCCTTTATTATTCTAGCAGAAAATTTCTAATGGGGCTCAAATTGAAGCCCATATTTCTCTGAATGTTTCGACCCTTCTAGTGGTGCGAGGGTGCTATCTTGAATTGACCCATTCGGCCCGGTGCGGAGACCCTTTAGTAAATGAGCAGAAAATTCGCACCAAGTTTTTCATTGAAGCCCATGTTTCCTAGAAGGCATTCACTGATCCTAGGGTCCGAGGTACCTGATTTACCCCTACCCTCACCTGACCCATTGTGTCCTCCTAGGAAATAGCGGAAAAATTCGGGAAAAAATGAATTATTTCCCTGCAGAAAATTAGCCCATATTCAGTACTACACCATGGGCCACTAATTATCTCGATTCAACCTTATTGGTCTGTTAGCTTAACGTGCAGAATCGAAAAATGAGTTTTTTGGCCAAAATATTTGAGCAGAAAAATTTTCTTTCTGGCAGAAAATTAGCCCATAAAAAGCCCGTATTTTTTAGCTATTCACCGACCCCCTCCGATGACATTGGTTTGCCAACTTTTTGGAGCCCTCTCGAGACATTACCGAGACCGCAACCGAGAGGATATTTAAAATTCACGTATTTTTCCCAAGACCGGGACAAGATGAGACCGAAGGAAACGGAACCGAGACTACGCAGTGCGAGGCGTTCCTCCCTGGTGATATTGTCACCAGGGGGAGTGGCCTTGTGGAGGAGTTAGACAACTGCCTCCGGATCTCATTGCTGGTCTCCTAGGGAAGATGGTAAATCGCTGTCTCGGTACGACTGATGATTTCCTCGGTGGTGATCTTTTTAGGGGCAACAGCGAAGTTGTGTCCTTTCGCTAACACAGACACTTGTGCTTCACTGATTTCAAATTTACTCAGATTCTTCACAATGTGAGTGAGGGTTGGGACTTTCTCCTGGGGGATCAGTTTCTTGAACTTACCCTTCTGTCTCTCAGTTCTCATCTCAGCTGTTCGGACTGCTTATTCGTGTGTAATACGATCGAGAGTCTCCCACAGCTGAGACTCAAATGTCTGAGCCAGAAGAAGGTGGAGATCGAGTAGCTGTCTGGAGAGATGGGCTAGGTTCTTCTTAGCCACTGTTATTCTCTCCTTGACCAATCTCAACGAAGCTTGGCGGAGGATGGCATTTGCCTGCTTCGATGGAAGAGGATTCCTCAAACGGAGGAATTTCGGTACCACTTGTTGGTCACGGCACCTTTTTAAAAAAGTTAGGGGGCACAGTAGGACGTGCAAGGACTTCCTACGTTTGGTGAATAAATGCACCGACCCAAGAATAGCCAGGACGAGCTGGATCACTTACGTTATATAAAAGTCGTGTTAAGTCATTCTGATTCCGAAATCATCAATAAAAACAAGACGCATAATTTTTTTGGAAAAAAAAAAGATTTTGCAATGAATGGCTCTGTGCCAGAATATGCTAAATCGGTCGATAAAATATTGTGAGAGCGTGACTGAATAATACTAACTGGTGAGAGAAATTTCAGATTTTTATTCCGATGTTCACGTGTATTATGGATGTCAAATTAACTCTCAGGTGAAAAATTGGCCAAATGCAAATATGTCGAGAAATTTCTATGAAAGCGTTTGATTGATTTGATTTGATTGATCTCGATAGGAGATAATAAGACGAGTATTTTGAGGCATCAGGCACGAGGCATGAGGCACGAGTCACTAGTCCCGAGATCTTTGATTACTCGATACAAATCTTCAGACACGAGGCCTGAGACACGAGACATGGAACACGAGACACGAAGCACGAGTTACGAGACATGAGACACGAGCTACAAGACGCGAACCATGTGGCACGAAACACGAGCTACAAGCCACGAGTCACTAGTCCCGAGATCTGTCACTCCATACATATCTCTTAACACAAGAAATGAGACACGAGACACGAGACACGCGACACTAGATCCTTTGCTTCATACAAATCTCGAGACACGAGCCACGAGACACGAAATTCTTTGCTTCAGACAACTCTCGAGACACGAGCCATGAGAGATGAGCCACTAGTCGCAAGATGCTTTACTTCACACAAATCTCGAAACACGAGACACGAGACACAAGGCACGATACGCCAGACAAGAGACACGAGTCATTAGTCCCGAGACTTTTACTCCATATAAATCTCTAGTCACGAGACACAAGACACGAGACACAAGGCACGAGACACGAGGCACGAGACACGAGGCATGAAGCACGAGCCACTAGTCGCGAGATCTTTTACTCCATACAAATCTCGAGATGCGCGACATGAGACACGAGACGCGAGACACGAGACACGAGCCACGAGGCACCAGACACGAGTCACGAGACAAGAATCACGAGGCACGAGGAACGAGTCCTTGGATCCTCCGTAACATACAATTTTCTAGTCACGGGACACGAAACACGAGGCACGAGATACGAAGCACGAGCCCGGGGAGCCTCCGTACCGTACTATTTTCCAGTCACGAGACACGAGGCACAAGATACGAGACACGAGACACGAGACGCGAGTCACGAGGCACGAGACACGAGGCACGAGCCCGGGGATCCTCCGTACCACACAGATTTCCTGTCACGAGACACGAGGCACGAGCCCGGGAATCCTCTGTACCATACTATTTTCCAGTCACGAGACATGAGACACACGGCACGAGACACGAGACACGACGCCAGACCGGGGATCCTCACTACCATACAATTTTCCAGTCACGAGACGCGACATACAAGGCACGAGATACGAGGTACGAGTCACGAGTCACAAGGCATGAGGCACGAGTCCGGGGATCCTCTGTATCATAGAATTTTCCAGTCACGAGACACGAGGCACGAGGCACGAGCCCTGGGATCCTCCGTGCCATACAATTCTCCAGTCACAAGACAGGAGGCACGTGACACGAGATATGAGGCACAAAACACGAGCCCGGAGATCATCCGTAGCATACAATTTTCCAGTCACGAGTCGCGAGACACGAGGCATGAGGCACGAGGCACGAGCCCGGGCATCATCCGTACCATACAATGTTCCTGTAACGTGACACGAGACACGAGGCACGAGACACGAGTCATGAGACATGAGACGCGAGGCATGAGGCACGACGTACGAGGCCGGGAGATCCTCCGTACCATACCATTTTCCAGTCACGAGACACGAGGAACGAGGCACGAGCCCGGGGATCTTCCGTACCATACAATTGTCCAGTTACAAGACACGAGACATGAGGAACGAGGCACGAGACACAAATCACAAGGCACGAGGCACGAGGAACGAGTCCGTGGATCCTCCGTACCATACAATTTTCCAGTCGCGAGATACGAAACACGAGGCACGAGATACGAAACACGAGACCGGGGAGCCTCCGTACCGTACTATTTTCCAGTCATGACACACGAGGCACAAGGCACGAGATACGACACACAAGACACGAGGCACGAAACACGAGACGCGAGTCACGAGGCACGAGACACGCGGCACGAGTCACGAGGCACGAGGCACGAGTCCGGGGATCCTCCGTACCATACAAATTTCCTGTCCCAAAACACGAGGCACGAGCCCGGGAATCCTCGATACCACACAGTTGTCTAGTCACGAGACACGAAACACGAGGCACGAGGCACGAGATACGAGGCACGAGCCGTGGCATCCTCCATACCATACTATTTTCCAGTCAGGAGACACGAGACACGAGGCACGAGACACGAGGCACGAGGCACTAGTCACGATTCACGAGGCACGAGGCACGAGTCCGCGGATCCTCTGTATCATAGAATTTTCCACTCACGAGACACGAGGCACGAGACAAGAGGTACGAGGCCGGGGCTCCTCGGTACAATACAATTTTTCAATCACGAAAGACGAGACACGAGTCACGAGGCACGAGCCCTGGGATCCTCCGTGCCATACAATTCTCCAGTCACGAGACAGGAGGCACGAGTCGCGAGGCATGAGGCATGAGACACGAGCCCGGAGATCCTTCGTAGCATACAATTTTCCAGTCACGAGACACGAGACCCGAGGCACGAGACACGAGGCTTGAGGCACGAGGCACGAGACTCGAGCCCGGGGATCCTTCGCACCAAACAATTTTCCAGTCACGAAACACGAGACACGAGGCACGACACACGAGGCACGAGACATGAGGCATGAGCCCGGGGATCCTCCGCACCAAACAATTTTCCAGTCACGAAACACGAGACACGAGGCACGACACACGAGGCACGAGACACGAGGCACGAGCCCGTGGATGCGGGCACGAGGCACAAGAAACGCGACACGATGCTCGAACCCGGGGATCCTCCGTACCATACAATGTTCCAGTCACGAGACACGAGACACGAGACACGAGGCACGAGGCACGAGCCCGAGGATCTTCTGTATCATACAATTTTCCAGTCACGAGACACGAGGCATGAGGCACGAGACACGAGACCGGGGATCCTTATGAGACACGAGGCAGGAGAGACGAGGCGCGAGACACGAGGCACGAGACACGAGGCACGAGACTCGAGTCACGCGCCACGAGGCACGAGCCCGGGGATCCTCTGTACCATATAATTTTCGGTAATAGTGAAGAATAGATGCCTCCTATAAATTAATGATTCTGAGTGCACGGACATCTTCATTTTGTGAATACAAACAACTTTTGTTAAGGGTAAAGTCGTCGGAAACGAATGGTAAAGAAGTTACACAAAGTAATAATTCTAAAAATTATAGTTTTTACATTTTTTGACAATTCTTATATATATATATATATATATATATATATATATCAATAACGTAATGAAACTTGAACAATGTTTTCGTATTTGTAAACGTAAACAAAGGATTATAGAATTTTTGAGACAACAAGGATGCATTAAACCACGCGAACTTTGCAAGGTGTGTAGTGGTGAGATGTACACAGATTGGAATAGAGAACTATTTAGATGCAAAAAAAATAACTTACTTATCAAAAACAAAAATCAAACGACAATGTGACACTTCTATCAGCGTTTATGACGACTCGATCTTTCAAAATAAAAGAACCTGTAACAGAAAAATATTCATATTAATTTTTCTATATATAAAAAACAAAAGAATAACATATGAANGAAATATGAAATCCGCGAATTGAAGCGCGAATTAAAACGGTCAATCAAAAGCGCGAAATCAAAACCGTGAATCAAAACCGCGAATTAAAACCGCGAATCAATTAATCCCACCCCACCACCCACTCGCGGGGGCACCCTCAGACCTTTCTGACCCTTCCCAAAAATGGTTGGGCCAGAACCCGTCCTACACATCTACTGAAACACTCAGCTATCAATCAGGAATGTCAACAAGGTCCGTAATATTCTGGATTAAGAAAATCAACACCAAATTGAGGGAATGGATGAACTTGTATCGTGGCATGATGGGTGGTATTAGCGCGGTTGTTGAGATCGATGAGAAGAGGTTGGGGGGGAGGAAATTAAATCGAGTCAGAGAGGTAAGAGGGCAATGGGTGTTTGGGTGTTACGAGAGGGGGACGGGACGAGCAGTTATCGTGCCCATCGCCAATCATTCCGCTGCGACACTCATCCCTCTAATCGAAGAGTTCATCCAACGAGGTACAACCGTAGTGAGTGATTGCTGGACCAGTTATTCCCGTGTGGGAACCATCGGTTATCGTCACATACGCGTGAACCACAAATACTGCTACTGAATCCTATAAACGGAGCGCACACGCAGGGGATCGAACGACTTTGGAGAGACCTTGATGCCAGTATCCCTGAGAATTCTGTCAATGGGAGGTTTCTTGAGGGTAAATTGTGTAAATTTATTTACAATAGATCATTCTCAATGAACGATAGACTTCGTAATTTCCTACGGATTATCGGTATCAACAATTAGATTCACCAAAGTATGGTGTGGGAGTGGA
This sequence comes from Diachasma alloeum, assembly GCF_001412515.2. Classification (NCBI taxonomy): domain Eukaryota; kingdom Metazoa; phylum Arthropoda; class Insecta; order Hymenoptera; family Braconidae; genus Diachasma; species Diachasma alloeum. Next base: position 30,381 of record NW_021681115.1, read on the forward strand.
GTTTAGGGTTTGTTCTGTTTATTGCTTTAGGGGTAAAGTGTCCAACAAAGGAAATATTGGCTAATGCAGAGTGAATTCTGAGTCATAATTAATAATTGCCTATATAGGGATAGGTGGAAGTTGATTTTTTTCAATTCATATTCTTCATTATAAAAATACCCCAGGTGTTAGTATGAGGTCATGTTTGTGTTAGGGTCTTCGTGTGGGAGCCGTAACACTACCACGTCCCAGCCGTGGCTCCTGGGTGACGCTAAGTGTAGTGACTCATGTATAGAAGGTTGTAGACAGGATAAATTCGAAATTTCAGCAGTTGGTGGATCGTGTGCCTTCCAAGCAGTTGTGTGACGGTCTGAGTGTAATATTTTTCCGATTTGGTGTCGATGTTAACTCATAGATTAGAAAGAAGAATAGAAATATCAAGTTTTTCAACGAAAAATAAGCTTCAAGTCACGAGACACGAGGCACGAGCCCGGGGATCCTCCGTACCATACCATTTTCTGGTCACGAGGCACGATGCACGAGGCATGAGATACGAGGCAAGAGCCATGGGATCCTCCATACCATACAATTTTCCAGTTCAATGTTCCACTAATGTCACTTTAATGCATACCCATGGAGAAAAATAAGAAAATGGAGAAAAAAATAACTTCAAGATTAAGTTTCCAACATCACATCCACGATAAAAAACGATTGACAATTGATAACCAGTGATTTGACACAAATTCATACCGTGAACAATAAATAACACAAATTTTTCCATCCATAACACAACAAAATAGAAGAAAAATCAGTCATTTATAGCACAACATTCAAAGCAATCTTTCTCAAATAATTCAGAATAGTACGTTTACCATAATTCAACACAATTCGTCTTAAACGATTTTCATAGTCCAGATAGCGCTGGCGTTTACGAGATGCTACAAAACTTCCAGAATTCCTTTGCTCAATGACAACTTGAGTTTTCCCTTGCTCTTCCCCCTCTTCAGAAAATATAATTTCAATGAAATAAATGAGAAATATCGATTATTCCTTACCAAGCTACCAAAACAAAAAGAAATGAACACGCCCGAATCACAAACACAAACACAGATTTGACCTGTATTCTTACGCCAGACAAGACAACTGAAAGGTTTTATTGACAGAAATTCAAATAGACAGAAGTTGAATTAACCATAAGTTCACTTGTCCAATTTCATTTCACCAATTTTTTTTGACGAAGTTTTTTTTGACGAAGTTTTGAGACGTGCTCTCACGAGAAACGAGGTACGAGATACGAGACACGAGGTAGGAGGCACGAGGTACGAGCCCGAGGATCCTCCGTACCATACAATTTTCCAGTCACGATACACGAGTCATGAGGCACCAGACACGAGGCATGAGATACGAGTCACGAGGCACGAGCCCGGGGATCCTCTGTACCATGCAAATTTCCAGTCATGAGACACGAGGTACGAGGCGCGGTGCTGGGGATCGTCCGTACCATCCAATTTTCCAGTCACGAGGCACGAGACACGAGGCACGACACGAGGCACGAAGCACGGGCCCGAGGATCCTCTGTAACATGAAATTTTCCAGTCACGAGACACGAGGCACGAGGCACGAGATACGAGGTACGTGCCCCGGGGATCCCCGGTACCATACTATTTTCCAGTCAAGAAACACGAGGCACGAGGCACGAGACACGAGATACGAGAAACGAGGCACGCGGCACGATTCGGGCGATCTTCCGTACCATACATTTTTCCATTCACGAGACACGAGACACGAGGCACGAGTCACTAGCCTGGAAATCCTTCGTACCATACAATTTCCCAGTCACGAGACGCGAGACACGAAGCACGAGATACGAGACACGAGACACGCGGCATGAGACACGAGTCACGAGGCACGAGCCCGGGGATCCTCTGTACCATACAATTTTCCAGTCACGAGACACGAGGCACGAGGCACGGTCCCGGGGATCCTCCTTACCATACAATTTTCCAGTCACGAGACACGAGGCACGAGACACGAGGCATGAGGCGCGAGACACGAGTCCGGGTATCCTCCGTACCCTAAAATTTTCCAGTCACGAGACACGAGACACGAGGCATGAGGCACAAAACACGAGCCCGGGGATCATCCATACCATACAATTTTGCTGTCACGAGACACGAGACACGACGCACGAGACACGAGACACGAAACAGGAGTCACGAGATAGGGGATCCTGCGTAACATACAATTTTCGAGTCACGGGACACGAAATACGAGGCACGAGACACGAATCATGAGTCAGAAGGCACGAGGCACGAGCCCGGGCATCTTCTGTACCATACAATTTTCCAGTGACGAGACACGAGGCACGAGGCCGGGAATCCTCCGTACAATACAATTTTCCAGTCACGAGACACGAGATACGAGGCACGAGACACGAAATAGGAGTCACGAGACACCAGTCACGAAGCACGAGGCACGAGGAACGAGATCGGGGATCCTTCGGAACATACAATTTTCGAGTCACGGGACACGAAACACGAGGCACGAGACACGAATCACGAGTCAGAAGGCACGAGGCACGAGCCCAGGCACCTCTGTACCATACAAATTTCCAGTCACGAGACACGAGGCCGGAGATCCTCCGTACAATACAATTTCCCGGTCACGGGACACGACAGAAGAGGCACGAGGCACGAGGCACGAGGCACGAGGCACGAGCCCGGGGATCCTCCGTATCATACAATTTTCCAGTTATGAGACACGAGACACGAGGCACGAGGCTCGAGACACGAGTCACGAAGCATGAGGTAGGAGCCCGATGATCCTCCGTACCATACAATTTTCCAGTCACGAGACACGAGGCACGAGGCACGAACCCTGGCATCCACCGTAACATACAATTTTCCAGTCACGATGCACGAGGCACCAGGCATGAGATACGCGGCACGAGCCCTGGCTTCCCCCGTACCATACAATTTTCCAGTTCAATGTTCCACTAATGACACTTTAATGCATACCCATGGACGAAAATCAGACAATGGAGAAAAAAATAACTACAAGATTAAGTTTCCCACATCATATCCACCATAAAAACCATTGACACTTGATAACCAGTGATTTGACACAAATTCGTATCATGAAGAATAAATAGCATAAAACTTTCCATCCACAACACTATAAAATTGAAGAAAAATCAGTCATTTATAGCACAACATTCGAAGCAATCCCTCTCAAATAATCCAGAATAGTACGTGACAACTTCAGTTTTCCCTTGCTCTTCTCCTTCCAAGAAAATATAATTTCCATGAAATAAATGAGAAATATCGATTATTCCTTTCCAAGCTACCAAAACAAGAAGAAAACATCACGCCTGAATCACAAACACAAACACAGATTTGACCTGTGTTCTTGCGCCAGACAAGAAAACTGAAAGGTTTTATTGACAAAAGTTCAAATAGACAGAAGTTGAATTAACCACAAGTTCACTTGTCCAAAGTTCATTTAACCAAGTTTTTTGACGAAGTTTTTGTGACGAAGTTTTGAGACGTGCTCTCACGAGAAACGAGGTACGAGACACGAGGTAGGAGGAACGAGACACAAGGCACGAGGCACGGGCCCGGGGATCCTCCGTACCATACAATTTTCCAGTCACGAGATACGAAACACGAGGCACGAGTCACGAGATACGAGGCACGAGCTCGGGGATCCTCCGTACCATACTATTTTCCAGTCACGAGACCCGAGGCACGAAACACGAGGCACGAGGCGCGATCCCGGGGATCTTCCGTACCATACAATTTTCCAGTCACGAGACACGAGACACGAGACACGAGGCACGAGGCTCGAAACACGAGGCACGTGGCACGAGACACGAGGCACAGCCCGCGGATCCTCCGTATCATACAATTTTCCAGTCACGAGACATGAGACACGGCGTGTGTGCGAATAACCACATCGATGATCATTGTTGATGAACTTGTAAATTTTATTGAAGGAAGAGGTGGGGCAGGAGAGGTTGTCTTATGACATTATTGAAGGGTCAATTTCTCCTCTAGGGGAGAGAACAAAAGTCATTTCAACAATGTAATAACAATTCTGGGTTTAACTCTGGGTACAGTCTTAACCCTGAATTGTATTATTATTGCTGAACAACTTATAAATTTCATTGAATGAAGAGGTAGGGGAGGAGAGGTTGTCTTATTATATTACTAAAGGGTCACTTTCTCTTCTAGGAGAGAGGACAAAGGTCATTTCAACAATGTAATTACCATTCTGATTGTAACTCCGGACACATTCTTGATACCAAAGAGTTATTTTTTATTGTTAAACAAGTTGTTAATGTAGTTGAATGAAGAGGTGAGAAAGGGGAGTGCGTCTCATGACATTATTGAAGTGATTCTAGGGTAAATTTCCCTTTTAGAGAAGTTGCCGGATATCATTTCATCAATATTAAGGCAACTCTGGGTTTAACTCTGGGTACAGTCTTAATCCCGGAATTGTATTATTGTTGCTGAACAAGTTGTAAATTTCATTGAATGATGAGATGGTGGAGGAGAGGTGGTCTTATGATATTATTGAAGAGGCAATTTCTACCCTGTGGGAGAGAACAAAGGTCATTTCAGCAATGTAATAACAACTCTGGGTTTCACTCTCGACACAGTCTTGATCTCAGAGTGATAGTTTTTATTGCTGAACAAGTTGTTAATGTTATTGAATGAAGAGTTAAGAGCGGGAGGGGGTCTCATGAAATTGTTTAACTGATTCTAGGGTCAATCTCCCACTTAGAGAAGTTGCCGGAGATTATTTCAACAATATTAACGCAACTCTGTTTTTAACTCTAGGTACAGTCTCAATCCCAAAATTGTATTATTATTGCTGAACAAGTTGTAAATTTCATTGTATGAAGATGTGGGGGATGCGAGGTAGTCTTATGACATTATTGAAGGGTCAATTTTTCCTCTAGGGGAGAGAACAAAGATCATTTCATCAATGTACTAACAACTCTGTGATTAACTCTGGACACAGTCTTGATCCCAGCGTGTTACTTTTTATTGTTGAACAAGTTGTTAGTGTTGTTGAATGAAGAGTCGCGGGAGGAGAACGGGTCTGATGACATTATTTAAGTGATTCTAGGGTTAATTTCCGACTTGAAGAAGTTTGCTGGAAATTATTTCAACAATATTAAGGCCACTCTGTGTTCAACTCTGGGTTCAGTCTTAATTCCAGAGTTGTATTATTATTGCTGAAAAAGTTGTAAATTTCATTGAATGAAGATGTGGGGGCGGAGAGATGGTCTTAGTGTAGCGCCTCGCTACATCCTAACTGAGGAGACAGTCTGACGTCACCCTTAGGCATTTAGTATTTCGTTGCTGTCCTCTCACGTATATACCAACACAATAATAGAGGATTACATTTCGCGCCTCTACCGAATTATTCTATCACGGCGTCCTATCGCCCAGGAGCCGTTGGAAGTTGATCGACATCCGTTGTATCGAGTGCAACTGAGTTATCAAATCAATATTCATTGTACTTGTTGAGACTGACGTTTCGGTGAATAAATACATTATTATATTGTTTATTCGTTTAGTAGTGATTTGTTACTCCCGACCATCGCAAATCTTACATTGGTGACCCTGACGTGATATTCGCGTTTAATTAGTTAATTCAAAGAGACTGCGGCAGTGCAACAACTGCCTCGCGAGTGCGCGTGCCTTTACAACGAAATTTTTTCTCATATCTCACGCGTTTATTTCACCCTGTTACCGGTGGTTAACGTCGCGAGCATTTTTCCCAGGCAGCGGCTGTCGTCGCGAGTGCATAAAATTAATCTAAACTTGCAAATTAACGCATAACATTTTTCGCGTGTGGCTTTATTTTTCAATGCCCAATATGGCGTCGTGGCGGGTCTCGATTTAGCGTCGTTGAGTCGGTGGAAAATCGATTCTCGGCGTCTTCCTCATCGTTATACGCCCCGCCCACAACGCGCGCGCATACCCCTTCGGATAATTGCGTTTACCCTCGGTGATTTTCGCACCTTATTCTCCGTTCTACCTGTTCTCCCGCGTTTTCTCTCGCGGCAAGTGAGTGAACAAGTGGGAATACTTGAGGGTTGGTCGTCAGTCTCTCTCTATCTCGCTGGCACATTGCTGAGCACCCTATAGACGCTGTGCTGTGCTGGTGTATATGAAGACTTTAACGACTTCGCAAGAGCGACGACACGTGCTAATTTTTTTTGTGATTGAGATAATTAATTTTTTTTTAATTTATCGATTACCGCGATTTTTTTCGGTAAATAATTGTCAAGTGATTTTCGTGGTTCGTGATGCCGGGTATCCAGGAGCTCGCCACAGACAACGCATTTTTAGCAGCTGCAGCCGTGATTCAACCTAAGCTCGTCGCAAGGCCATTCAACCCTGATAGACCTCAGCTGTGGTTTGCTCAACTGGAGATCCAGTTTACCGATCTTGGAATAGTGACGGAGATCGATAAGTATAATAAAACTGTTCCGCTAATTGATGCGGTCTATGCAGCAGAGGTCGAGGATCTCATTATTGCTAGACCAGTTAATACCCCATTCCAAACATTGAAGAATGAATTAATTCGATGTTTTACCACATCAAGATCAACGAATTTATTACGACTGCTGGACAATGAGAATCTTGGAGATCGTACACCCTCGAAGCATCTTAGGCATTTAAAGGCCCTGGTTCCAGGTATCGATGAGGAGGTCTTAAAGACACGCTGGCTGTCTCACCTTCCGGAGCAGACTAGAGCGACGCTTGCTGCCCAGAATGACACTTCGTTGGAGAACCTGGCGAATCTGGCTGAGGTCTTTCAACTTCCTGATGTCCTTTCAACTTCCATGAGTCCATGAGGTCTTTCAACTTCATCAGACTGCAGCTATTTCGGCCTCGTCGGGTAATGTGGTGAACTCTGCGCTTCGTGATGAGCTGGAAAGTTTGAAGGCTACAGTAGCTGCGATGCAGCTGCGTGAGTCGCGTTCTCGCTCAAGAGGGCCACCGAAGGGTCGCAACAATTCTCGCAGACCCCCCAATTCTCGAAAGGTATTAAACAACTCTAACGCTTGCTGGTACCATTTCAGATTTAGTGACAGGTCACGAAAGTGCCTTCCGGGTTGTCAGTACCAGGGAAACTCCAGGGAGAGTCGTTAGCGACGGAACGCAGCTCTTTATTAACATCCCGTCGCCTCTTTGTCACCGATAGGTCCACCAAGGCACAGTACCTAGTGGATACCGGTTCCGACGTTTCAGTGTGTCCTCGTCGGGTGCACTCTCGGAAAAAGGACGCGTCTGGTTATCAGCTGTTCGCAGCCAACAACACTCTGATCAATACTTATGGCTACATACCGATCCTGCTCGATCTTGGCCTTCGCAAGGAAATCAAGTGGCGTTTTGTTGAAGCTGACATTTCGAGGTACATTATTGGCGCTGACCTGCTGCATCATTATGATCTTCTGCCTGACCTCAAGAATCAACGACTTATTCATAGCACCACTGGTCTCTCAACAGATGGACAGCTGGTTAAATTTGAGTCGTTCTCAGTCAGACTCCAGACGATTGAAGAGGATTCATCTTACGTAGCCCTATTGAAGAAGTTTCCTGCCATAATGAAGCCGGAGTGACTCCTTCGAAACACCAAGCATATGACGCAACATCACATTAGGACTACTCCCGGCCTACCAGTATCGGCCAGACCAAGACGTTTGCTACCAAATAAGCTGGCTATAGCAAAGGCTGAGTTTTCGAATATGCAGAAGCTCGGCATCGCTAGGCGCGGTCAGGAACCATGGTCTTCGCCTCTTCATTTGGCTCCTAAGAAAAACGGAGAATGGAGACCGTGTGGTGATTACCGGGGCCTGAATGATCAGACGATCCCGGACAAGTATCCCGTTCACTATCTTGAGGATTTCGCCGCAAATATTTACGGATCCACGATATTTTCGACTATTGATCTCGTGAAGGCGTTTAATCCAGTTCCGATAGCAGCTGAAGACATCCAGAAAACGGCCATAATAACTCCTTTTGGGCTATTCGAGTTCCCGTTCATGACTTTCGATCTGCGCAACGCTGCTCAGACGTTTCAGCGTTGAATCGATGGAGTCACAAGGGATCTGCCATTTCTATTTCCATATATCGACGATATTCTCCTCGCCTCTGAGACACCTGAGCAACATCTAGATCATCTGAAGCAACTGTTCCAACGTTTGGAGGATTTCGGTCTGGTGGAAAATGTAGCGAAGTCTGTCCTTGGCAAACCGGAGGTGGTTTTCCTTGGGCATACCATCAACGCACAAGGGATCAAGCCCCCTGCGGACCGGGTAAGAGCGATTCTCGAATATCCAAAACCTTCTAACGTTAAGTCTCTTCGCAGATTTCTTGGTGCTCTCAATTTTTACAGAAAGTTTATTAAAGGGGCTGCAGAAATTCTCGCTCCTCTCAACGCAGCACACAGGGGACCTGCCGTTAAAGGAAAGCATCCGGTGGATTGGACACCGGAGGTGGAGGTTGCTTTCGATGCAAGCAAAAGGACACTGGCTGAAGCCACTCATCTGTCACATCCGAACGTGCACGCTGAGTGGGCTGTATTCACCGACGCATCGGATCACGCAATTGGCGCCGTCCTTCAACAACGACATCAGGATAGTTGGCAGCCACTCGCCTTCTTCAGCAAGAAGCTTGCTCTCTCCGAACGTCATCATGCGACTTACGATCGAGAGTTAGAAGCGATTTACGAGGCGATCATCCATTTTCGGCACATTTTCGAGGGGAAACATATTACGATCTACACGGATCACAAACCCTTGACGCACGCTTTCCATCAGAAACCGGATAAGGCAATACCCTGGCAGTGTAGAAGACTGGGTTTCATTGGCCAGTTTACGTCTGATATCGTACACGTGGCTGGCGATGATAACGTGGTAGCTGATGCTTTGTCTCGTATCGAGGCAGTGTCACAGGCGATTGACAATCAACAACTCGCTCAATCACAGCGAGAAGATCCTGAACTTTGCCAGCTGTTTGAAGGTAACAACAACAACAGTCTTAATTTACAGCTACTCCGCTTCCCAGGTTTGGACATTAGATTGTACTGCGACGTCTCAGTGTCGGGCACGATTCGTCCGTATGTGCCGGGGCCGTTAAGGAGGCAAGTTTTTCTCTCCATGCATTCGCTCGCGCACCCCGGAGGGAAAGGAACTCGGAAGCTTATCGCCGATCGTTTCGTTTGGCCTGGTATGAGTAAGGACTGTTTGGATTGGACTCATCATTGCCTGTCGTATCAGAAAAATAAAGTATCGAGGCATGTCGCAGCACCTCTCGCTAGTTCCTTTACCGTCCCAAAGATTCGAGCATATTCACGTCGACTTGGTTACTTTACCGTTGTCGAAAGGGTTCAAGGACTGTCTCACAATTATAGACAGGTTTACACGGTATCCAGAGGTGGCGCCGCTACCGGATATCAGGACAGAAACAGTAGTTCGTGCACTTCTCTATCAATGGATCGCGAGGTTTGGAGTACCTCTGAGGATCACATCAGACAGAGGAGGCCAGTTTATCGCGGACATTTACCGACGTTTGACAGAGATGTTGGGAATTCGACGCAAGCTTACTACGCCAATTCATCCCCAGGCTAACGGACTCGTGGAGAGACTGCATCGCCAGTTGAAAGCTGCACTTCGCTGCCACGGCGATAGCTGGTATGATGTTTTGCCGTTGGTTTTGTTAGGACTCCGCACCGCTTGGAAAACTGATGTTGAAAGCACACCTGCTGAGCTCACCTACGGAGAAGCAATTTGGCTCCCAGATGAATTGTTTACACCAACGAAAGATCGAGCAGCTCCGGAAGTTTTGAGGGATCTCCGTAGACATTTTGCGGCGGTAGCACCCACTGAGATGTCTCGTCACGAAACCAAGCCAACTTTCGTCCACAAGAGCCTTGCCGATTGCACGCATGTTTTCATCAGGACAGAGACTGGAGGACCGATTGCCGTAGCTCCATACTCTGGACCATATCGCGTCGTCAGCAGGCACGAAAGACATTTTGTTGTCCACTGTAGGTCACTAGGGAGAGGCAACTATCTTCAAGACGTTCCTATCTCTATCGATCGCCTCAAACCTGCGTTCATTCTTCCCGAGAACATGGAACAGGTTCGGCAGCTTCCTGCAGAAGCTTGTCCACGACATCAATAGCGGCAACAACAGCAAGCAAGAGCAGTCACGGCAGTAGGAACCTCTGGCCAGCCCAGGAGGGTCACTTTTAACGACCGATTGGAAACACGGACTTACGACCCCAGGCAACCTCCGGACTCGAGCATCACGACACCCGGGAGAGAGCAGAGAATTTTCACGCTATCCTGTCGTTGAGCAAATATAATTTTTCTGTTTTTTGTTTCAGTTCTCTAAAAAACTACGTTTTTCTCCCAGCAGGGGAGACATGTAGCGCCTCGCTACATCCTAACTGAGGAGACAGTCTGACGTCACCCTCAGGCATTTAGTATTTCGTTGCTGTCCTCTCACGGATATACCAACACAATAATAGAGGATTACATTTCGCGCCTCTACTGAATTATTCTATTACGGCATCCTATCGCACAGGAGCCGTTGGCAGTTGATCGGCATCAAATCAATATTCGTTGTACTTGTTGAGACTGACGCTTCGGCGAATAAATATATTATTAAATTGTTTATTCGTTTAGTAGTGATTTGTTACTCCCGACCATCGCAAATCCTACATTATGACATTATTGAAGGGTCAATTTCTCCTCTTGGGGAGATCAAAGTTCCTTTCAACAATTTAAAACAACTCTGGGTTTTACTCTGGGTACATTCTTAATCCCAGAGTTGTATTATTATTGCTGAACAAGTTGTAAATTTCATTGAATGCAGAGGCGGGGGAGGAGAGGTGGTCTTATGACATTATTGAAAGGTCAATTTCTCCTCTAGAGGAGAGAACAGTTGTCATTTCAACCATGTATTAACAACTCGGGGTTTAACTCTGGATACAGACACGATCCCAGAGTGTTACTTTTCATTAATGAACAAGTTGTTAATGTTGTTGAATGACGAGGTGAGGAAGGCGAGGCGGTCTCATGACATTTTTGAAGTGATTCTAGGCTCAATTTCCCTCTTAAAGATGTTGATAAAGATTATTTCAACAATATTGAGGCAACTCTGGCTTCAACTCTGGGTACAGTCTTCATCATAGATTTGTATTATTATTGTTGAACAAGTTGTAAATTTCATTGAATGAAGAGGTGGGGGCGGAGAGATGGTCTTATGACATTATTGAAGGGTCCATTTCTCCTCTAGGGGCGAGAAAAAAAGTAATTTCAACAATGTAATAACAGCTCTGGGTTTAACTCTGGACACAGTGGTCCTCAGTATATCATCAGCGGAGGCGGCTGGGTTCCAAAACGCTGCTCTGAAAAATTATTTTGAAATGACTGGGTTCCAGTTCACCAAAAAGAAGTCAGAAATGCAGGGTAACAGATAAATTTAATAAAATAATAAAAAATTTAAAATCCGATCACAAATGAAATATAATGAATAAAACCCCATCCTATTCTCCATATTCTAGGCAATGAATCTTCGGAAATAAAACACAAAAACAAGTTAGAAAATAATAAATTGACGATTAAAGACTCTATGGAACACAATTCCCTACCCGCGATATGTCAAAAGTTGAAATACTAGTCACTTAAAAGACAGTCAAAATTAGTCAATTAATCCGTAGTCCAAGAAATGTTCAAACGGTACACTAACTAGTAAAATTACCAATGAGTCCAAATAACTGCAGTGAAGGAATCTGCTATCAACCCGAGAATTCAGCGTGTCCACCCAATGTGGCGAGAATAAGAATCTGACTCTACAGGCTATTGAGAAGGGGATTGCCTCGAGAAACGAAACCAGCACACCCGGCAACTGACGAAAAGTCAACCGGCACAAGACTAAAACTCGAGCGACGAAAAACGCTACAATCCCTCTGACAATAACTACGAAAATTGAACGGTCTCTGAACGACTACGCCGAAAACTAAATGCGATATGTTTAGGCTTTCAGAGGCCGAGAGAAGTAGATAAAATCTCGAGAGATAATAACACTGACCTCGAGAATTCCCATCTGCCGTAATACCCGGAAATCGATATTAAATATATAGCGATAGCGAAATGAGAGTTGGACTGAATTTCTCCAACACGCAAAATCACTAAGTCGACCCGAATTTCAGTCCACACAACTAAAGTCTTTCAATTTACAATTATCTAACTCGATGGAAGGATCCGTATAACGCTGCCGAAGGAGGGGTAAGAATCGCCACGATTTTTTTTTCAATGAGGAATAATAGAGTCAATCGCCATGGAGCCAACATCCGTCGGAAAAGCGAAAGTAGATTTTCACACCTCGTAAGACTAATTAACAAAACCACACAATAATAATCCACCGCTCACCGGCTTAAAGAAACTCTGCGATTACAATTCTTTTCGAAAGTCAACCACGTCGATGACACCAAATCCGGGTCTCGACAACGTGCAACAAAAAAATCCACAAAATATCTTTGAGACAATAATTTTTAGCACAGCGGTCCAAACGATGTCCAAACGAGAAGTGACCATTGTGACCAAACCAGAAGTGACCAACCGATTGGTCTAACAGGGTAGTATTTTCGCTCCGATTGGACCTTAATAATAATTTATTAGCAAAACAGTTCAATTATTGTAATTGATAAAAATTGAAAGCAGTATCCAACTTGTTTGTCATTTTTCGATCTCTAAAAAGTCTTTGATTTTTCATCTACTTTTGCTTCCGAACGCACGCAGTGTAATCCTTCGATTTTCACATTCTCTAATTTTGATTGGAAATGATGTAAAATGGTCTTAAATGTGAAAATACGAAGTTTGGCGACTATGTCTGTATGCAACCACTGTTGCGGACAACCGAGTCTTGAGTGAGGGCGAAAGAGAGAGAATAGCTACCAGCGGACTCTTAAGGTCGCCATACATGAGCAAACGGCCCGGAGGAACTTGGTTCGTGGAGACTCGGTTTCTCGTCCTAAAACCCCACACATGGGACGAACCAAACTTCCATGATATTGATACTTTCATATGAAAATATTTCTTTACTTTTGACCATTTTTTTGAATTTTCCTATGGGTTTATGATATGTCAAGATTTATCAAAATTTCGAGACATTGGAAAGTTTATCCACAAATATTATATTGGACGAAATCCTTGGATTGCAATGAAAATGCATGATTTATTCGCATAATTTTATAAGTTTATCCCAGAAAGTTGACAATAATTATTTACTCAGTGCGTTTATCCCTCCGTAATAAGGGTGATGACGCATTGAGATAGGCCTCCTGTCCTTTCAGGTATTTACCCAAAAATTGATCCCTGCCCAAATACATGACTCAATGGTGATACCGTCCAGTGCAGTGCTCGACGTGGTTAGTTGCTGACAAGTTGCAATCGCGTTGACAAGTTCTTTATTTAAAATATTCTGGTGAAATTGTGCATGAATCGTGATGGCATCAGATGAAGAGTGAATCGCCACTGCGGTGGTGGTTCTCCTTGATGAAGAATTGAAAGCAAAAAAGCGAAAGAGACGTGAAGTGTGGATGAAAGATTGGTTTAAGCAGAGAGACAGATTATTCCATATGAATTTAATGCGAGCATTAGAGGATAAACATCCGATTGATTTTAAAAACTATCTGCGAATGTCCGAGGAATTGTATCGAAAACTTTTGGATATGGTGACTCTATTAATTATTAAACGGGACACAGTTATGCGGGCGGCTATTCCTCCGGAGGAAAGACTAGCAGCAACTTTGAGATATTTGGCCGTAGGTACAGCTTTGGAAAATCTGAAATTTTCGACATTGATTTTACCTCAAGCACTTGGGAAAATCATCCCTGAAACTTGCCATGCTATCATACAATTTCTGGAAAAGGAATGTATGAAAGTAAGTAAAGTCAAAACAATATAATTTTGTTGGTTTTATTCTATTACTATTTTTGGATTCACAAATACGTAATACATTTCTTTCCATAATATAATTGAATATTTCACCGCAAAAGATTTTAACGTGACATTTTCTTATGGGGGTTAAAAATGCCTATTACCTTCGCCCTTCTTCCCCTTCATCTAGTTAAACTCAAAAATACAAAAATTTATAGGCGCCAGGTAATTTTTAACCGGAATTACCAAACCGGATGATTCTACAAAACCAATTCTAATTGATTCCAAAACCTCAAAAATTTACACAAAAAGGGAGAAAACTAGATTTCTGGGGAAAGGTAACGGTCCTTGGTTCGCTCAGTGTGTTAGGTTGTGGAGAGAGGGGTGGATTTCAGGTGGAGACGGGTATTGGGTGGCCAAAACTACAAAAAAAAAGGAAAAGAAATCAACATCGTTCTTACGTGTTTCACTATTGAAATATGAGAATCACCTATTTTTCAAAAAAGACATTTCAATTCTCTCAAAAAAATATTTAAAAAAAGGAAAAATCTACAATTAATAACTAACAATACTGATAATAATAATAATCATAATATTAATTCCGCACTCTGATAGGAATTAGTCTTATCTGACAAAAATATTCGAAGAAATTAATATCACCGATAAATACCTCAAATATGCCGAAATAAACAATTGGGGAGAGTAGAAATACACGCTAATCCCTAAATACTCGAGAATTCCGAGAATTGGGGGGAAAGGTATACGAGCGACAATGGGAGCGAGAGAGAGGAGAACGTATTCATCCATCGATTTTTCGTACCAGCCAAAACGGCTAAAATTCCGTAAAACTCAACTTGCCATAACTCGAAAATGGCAGAGTCAAAAATTACGAACCCTGAGACAAAATGTCCGGGAGAGTCTACCGAAGACAACAATACCCAAAAAATAATTTTCCCTCAATAATTAGCCGCCTCAGGTTAATTAATCCCCGAGCGGAATTCTAAACGCTAAAATGCCCGCGTGAAGCGAGAATAGCCACATGTAAACGTGGATGGGTATCTGAGGTGAGTCGAGAGTCGGGGGGAATTCCCCCTCGAGAAACACGACCTACACGCCAGCGAGAATGTGCTGGAAATCCATAAAAACCAAAAATGGAACATCCGGAAATCGGCAGAGCGAATTTTCGGAAACCCTGAGATGAATTACTCAGAGAAGCCCCCCGAACACATTGACCTACAAACCCTAATTTTCTTTAACTATATACGCGAACCAACTCAATTCGAACACGAGTAGAATTTCTTACGCGCAAAAACCCACGTATAACGGGAATGGACGCGCTCTGGCAATTAAACGGGAG
Source organism: Diachasma alloeum (assembly GCF_001412515.2). Lineage (NCBI taxonomy): Eukaryota > Metazoa > Arthropoda > Insecta > Hymenoptera > Braconidae > Diachasma > Diachasma alloeum. Next base: position 45,690 of record NW_021681115.1, read on the forward strand.
TAATTATCCCCTTGAATAACCCACCAAAAATCACGAAAACCACCCAATCATGAGTGAAAAGGGGGGGAATCGGCACCTCATAATTTGGATTAAGCGTCACAATCACCGTTTTAACGGAATAAAATGCGACGTACGGGGCTGAATACCCCGTAGTCGAATAACTAAAAGCCGAAATGAATTCGGAAAAATACATAAACCGAGCTAAAAACTCACTTTGGGTTTCTTACCCCTCTTTGGGGTGTTCTTCGCCATCGTGTAGATACACTTATCCAAATATAGGCACTCTAATTCCTAATATAGGCACTGTACTGGCACTAGTTCTGGTGGGGTCAAGGGCCAACGCCGAACTGCCGAACTCATGAGCGTCTCGGGACACCTCAGAGCGCGGAATTCACCGCTCAATCACCCGAATTTTGATTGGTGCGGACACGCCCCTCGAAGGTGCGAATCTAACGACAATTAATCGCGACTCTCACGACCTGGCGCGATTATTCAAATCTCACTTAACTCTTCTCTAATCACCTAACACAAAACTAGTTCCTTTTTATTAATTGTTACGTGAGACTAGGCCGAACTGATTGTCGTTCGGATAATTACGAAGAGTCTTTGGCGCTTCCCACGGATCGGATCTCCGGGATTTTCGGGGTTAAAAGACAAGTTACCGGCACTTCTTATGACTCCAATACTAATTCCTGCTCAACTTGTTTCTCTCATTAAAAACCCAAAGGCAACCTGGCGATTCATTGGAGACGATGGTTGCACTCGCTCCGAACGACCTTCCACCCAAAACAAAAACGTAACCAATTAACCCCTGAAAATCCAACGAAATTGGAGCGCCGGCATTTCAGCCGGACCTATTCAATTACCCGCAAGATTAGCAATAGGGTGAACCCCATAAAAAGAACCGGATGACTCTATAATTTTGGCCCTTCTTAACGATAATTTTTCTGGACCCTCAAAGACGCGTAATTACTAATCTTTACTAATAAACGGAACCGATAACTCTAACCGGAAATAAGCCACTCGGAAATGGATAAGGGACTCTCACTCTCTCGCTCTTGGATTCTTACTCACGGATTTTAATTCAACGTTGTAGGAGTCTCGCTGTTTACAGATCGTTTTTAGTGTTCCTAACGAACATCCCCACATGTTCGTTACAAGATATATAGTTGGGGGAATTTAGTATTAGTTTTAGAAAAAAAAAGTCAGAAATGGAGTTTCTATTGGAATAGTGTTTGATTAATGTTGGTTTTCTTTCTCAATTTCGTCACTGCCATCATGATAGGGAAATGAGTAGAATGGAAGAGGTGAGAAAATTCATCGCACGGCGGAAGGGGTGTCAAGTATTGGGTATTTGTCGGTGGGGCTGTAGAAAGTGGGTAAGGATAAGCAGAATATGGTGATCCAAGAATAGTAGAATGTGTAAGTGGACTGGATATTGAGTCATTTAGGAATGGTCTCGAAGGCGGTCTCGCGGATGGCAGTGATGAACAAGTCCGTGGATTCACGGGAGACGATTGCATACAATTAGATACTAGGTGAAGACTATGAGACGTGTAAGAAACCGTGGAGAAGGAATCTAGTGGGCCGGGTACGGAGGGTCTCATTGACACAGTATGGTGATTATTCGGCTCGCGTAAGATGGATGTATGGGGTATAAGATGTGAAGAGTTATTAGCAGTTGAATTACTTGTTATCGCAGGGGAGATTTGATGATGAGTGAGAGGAGTGATGAGTGAGTTGATACCCTGCGATGTGTTTGAGCAGTTGACGAGGAAGACGAGTGTGAAGGATGCAAATTCATGGAATTTTGAAGGCAGTTCTGGGATATCTACCACGCCTGTGGGGGGTGTAGTACAGATCTTTGGTGAAATTCGGAATCTGAAGTTGTTATCTCGGAATGAAATCTCAATTGCGAAAACGCCGCTTTAAACAATGCATCGAACATTATCCGCTGGGCAAATTGCATTTGTTCCTCTAATCCTTTGGCATGTAGCTCTCTTAACTTGACGGCGACTGCCATTCCAATTGTATGGAATTCATCTCGTTTGGGGGCGTTATCAAAATAGTATTTGTTCGGTCCAAAAAGTAGAACGAGTGTCATCCGTTTCCTTTCCTTTCTGCAACTTCGACTTCTTCAGTTTTTTCTCCTTCTTCTCCTCATCAGCAGGTGATTTTTCTAGGCTGCACTTCCCATTAGACAATTCCCCGGCCTCCTGAAGGATTAATATAGGATTTTCAATTATAAAATGAAACTGAAATCATTATTTCTGTTATAATATTAAACAGTGTTAAATATAATTAAGTATAATTGTACATCGTTCGACTATTGATAATTTCCCTTATTTCAGTTCCCAAGTACACCAGAAGAATGGCTGAAAATTGAAAAAGATTTCAAAGACCTATAGCAATTCCCCAATTGCGGAGGTGCTATTGATGGGAAACCTATACGTATACAACTTCCACCTAATTGCGGCTCATATTATTACAATTATAAAGGTTATCATAGTATGGTACTTATGGCAATAGTGGACGCCATTCTGGGATTTGTTACAATAATGTGGGCAGAAATGGGAGACTATCGGATGGAGGTGTATTTAGCGCTAGTTTATTCGCAGAAAAACTTCGGAATAACACTTTAAATTTGCCGTCAAATTCAGAAACAGTGGAAAATTTAAATTATGTCTTCATTGGTGATGATGCATTTGCATTATATGAAAATCTCTTGAAACCATTCCCACTGAAGAGTTCAGCAGATTCGAATAGAATATATAACTCCAGATTATCACGAGCTCGAAGAGTTGTCGAAAATGCCTTCGGTTTATTGGCAAGTAGGTTTCGACTCTTCCATCAGCCCATTACTTTGGCTCCCGAAAAAGTGCAAACCGTTGTCTACGCTAGTTATTTGCTACATAATTTTTTGCGAAGACACAACAGATCAGTTTATTCACCCCCCGCCTCTCTAGATCGTGAAGACATCGAAGGTGGAATTCTAATCCCGAGAAATTGGAGGAATGAGACACCCCAATTGGATGATTTGGAAAGAGCTCGGCGAGGAATCAACCCCACCACAGAAGCAAAAGAAAATCACGAAAATTATGTGAATTATTTCAATAACATACGATACATTGGCTGTACCCTGGCAACAGAGGATGGTATTCCCTAGCTTGTAAAATACAGTAACAAAAAAGAAATTTCTGCTGCAGTTCAATTATGAAAATTAAGGATTAACTGTATTCAATTTCGAGAAACTCATCTGCATGAAATAAAACATTCGTTGACCATAAGTCACGAAGTTTCCATTTATAATCCAGACAAATATATTTATTTCCACTTACCGTTGTTTCGTACTAGACATAACTCTGGCAAGCGATGATGTGGCTGGCTTGGTTGGAGACTGGAAGGTCTCAAAGGACCTCTCGGCCTCGGATCATAGAACCATAAGAATGTCCGTTTTTTTTTAGGAAGCGACTGAGTGGCGCAGAAACCCACGGCGGACCGACTGAGGAAATTATCGGAACAGTCTAGCACTTAGGCTGAGGATGATTTCTCTCAGATTTGGCAGCAAGAAGCAACTGGAAGAGGCCTCTAAAGTCATGCACCGGGTGATAATTGACTCATATGAGGAAAACTGTAAGTTTTTGCCCAGAAGGCGGAAAACTGAGATAGCCTGGTGGTCGGAAGACGAACTTGGGGGACTCAGGAATGTAACCAGAAGGGCTTCCAAAAAGACAAAGAATGCGAGGGAAGGTCCCCGTAAGGAAGCAGCCTAGACGACTTACAGGGGACTTCTCGCAAAGTACAAGGCAATAAAAGCCGCCAAAGACAGGTGCTGGAGGGCTTTCACGAGCACCATTGAGAGCCAATCAGAGACTGCCAGGCTGGCGAAAATCCTTGGTACAAACAAGATCACATATCTAGGGAGCCTACAAGCACCGGATGGGAGCAATACGGAGACAATGGCGGAAACATTGAAACTCCTAATGGAAACACTTTCCGGGATTCACCGAATCCCGGGGAGGAGATACAGAATCAAGGCGCAGTCGTAGGGGCGAATACGAAACTCACGAATGGTCCTTGGCTGGCAAAATTGTGCAACCGTGGGGAGTCAAATGGGCTGTAAAGAACTTTGAGCCTTACAAAGCGCCGGGGCCAGATGGGATTTTCCCGGCCCTGCTACAGGAGGGGATGGAGAACATCATGGGATCCCTTACCAAAATCCTCAGGGCCAGTATAGCACTGAGACATGTTCCGAGGTCATGGAACGAGACTAAAATAGTCTTCATTCCAAAGCCGGGCAAGATCGGGTATATTAAACCAAAGGACTTCCGCCCAGTAAGTCTTACATCCTTCATATTGAAGACGCTGGAAAGACTGGTGGACCAATTAATAAAAATGGGGCCCTTGGTAGCGAGCCCCCTCTCTCCCTCTCAATATGCGTATCGACAGGGTAGATCCACGGATACCGCCCTACACCATCTGGTGGGGGTCGTGGAGGGACAATTCGCTGCCAAGGGATATGCCATTTGAGCCTTCTTAGATGTTGAGGGAGCTTTTGACAGCACCTCGAACGAAACCATAGAAGAATGTTAAGGGGCAGAAGACTGTCGGCTAATCATGGACAAAGCTATATGGGACATTCCATGTCAACTCAGCCACCCTGGAATTTTTTGCTTCTCAGAATCTTGAATTAGCATGCTCCCAGTCAAGTACTATATGAGTACATACTTTCTCTAAATTTTCGCTCCTTGAACATTAATCGTTTGGCCAGGACAAATAGCAAAATCTCCAACTTTTAAAAAATCACATCTTACGAACAAATTCGCCGATTTTCATGAATAAAAAAATATTTTTTTCGTTTTTTCGTTTTTACCACGAGGAAGACTAATGAGTTATTTTTTAAGTTTTTTGTTATTTAAATCCTTCTGTAATGCAGGGGCTATTTGAAAATCGAATTATTTTTTTTTTCTTCGATGGATAATGATATTACTCAACTTTTTCGGGGTATTTCAAAATGGGATAGCCATATGGAGATGAGAGAAAATTTTTTTTCTCATGAAAAATTAGATTTTCCGAATTTTGTTCTTGAAAAATGATGAATGCCTCATGAAAGGATGAGCGTGCAATTTTTCGGCATAATTTGAAGATAAGATGCATAAGTAGTGATGGATAAAAAACGTTTTTTATAGAAAAAAGTTGAATTTATTGATTATTAACAGCTCTACTTACGTAAACGGCAATGAGAATTCGCAAAGTACCATATTAATTATTATTAATATTCTTAATAATATTTGATGAGTTTTTAGATCAACATGGAGTATATGTCTGTTTTAAGTTTGTAATTTGAAAAATAAATATTAAATTATAGAGAAAAAGCAATTTGAAATCGAACTTTCCTGAATCACAATGGCTATCTTAATGTACGTCGTCCATTTCGTTTCTTCGCCTTTGGAAAAACTTCTCCCGTAGTCGCAGAAGAATATCTCTTAATCAATAATTCCTTTTCTCCCACAGGAATGAAGCCATGATTTTTTTGTATCGCTGGAATCGCCTTTGCACTGTCAAATCTTGTTTTCAATCGTTCTTTCATATCCTCGCGTTCCTGTTTAGTGTAGAAAGACACATCGAGACCCTTGAAATTATTCTTTGCCCACATTCTGAACAGACCATCTGGAGTGAGAATAGGTTCACCATTAGTAATCCGCAGACTTCTTCGTCTTGCTTCCCTCTTCAAGACTGCGCCTACGCCATCGCATGCCATCTTTCCATGCGCGGTCGCATGATAGTGCGCCTCTGCTTCAATTCCAAAATCATTTTTATGCAACGAAAGATTAGCCATGTTATATCGATTGTTAAAGTGCTGTCCAGCACCATCTGTAACACAGATCAATTTGTTTACGACAGCACAAACTTGTTTTATGTGTCGTATCAGAATCTGTTGCATTAAATGAACTGCAGTAGTATCGTGAATGGGACTGTCAAATAAGAGGACTAGACTTCTATGTCGAATACTATTGCCGTGGTGATAATACACCACAAGATGGACAGTGCATTCATCATTGTTGTAATGGAACGATTGAACAACATCTTGAGCTACGAAAGAATAATTCTCCGAAAAATGGGCCTGCACTAGAATTTCACCTTCAATTAAATTCCCCTTTCGTTCTTTCACGAAAGCGTTTTGTTGTATGGCAATAAAATGATGAGATTTCAATACTTTCAATCTCTCACAAAGTACATCAACAAATTCATACACTGGAAGTCTCTGGGTCTGTAATGTTGTTCACAGATTGCCGAGTCCTGAATTCTACAGTTTCAATCACAGCATCGTGGAGGAGTTCTTTCAGCGCGAGCGATAATCCTTCAACTACAGGACAGTATTTACTCATCTAAGTGGCATTCAGGCGTTGGATTAGGGCATATGAGTTTTGCAAGACAGTCTTTATAGTCGGTAAGGGGACATGATGAGTTTTTAGTGAACGTAGAAATGTTGATTGCATCCAACATCAGCTTACAATTTTGATGATAGGTACAGACACATACCACGTGCGTACCACTCGCTCCTGCCAATACACAGCGTTTCGGCCCCAATTCCGCAAACTTGCTGAATCCCACCGGAGACTCTGGATGAGGAATTTTATATTTCTCACGAAGATCATTCAAGTTCTCGAGGACCATCCGCTTCTACATTATTTTCTTCACGTCGTTGATTCTGATTGAGAGTTTAACCTTCATCCCTAGCATCATCCGACTATTACTCTCATAAAAACTCCGGACCTTTTCAACTGTCTCTTCGGGCAATGATTTCCCAGCCTTCGCAACTGTTGAAGCAAATATTCCCCTCTGTTCTCGCAGTTATTTTGCTCTCATAGCCATGTACCTTGTCATACCAAACGCACGGCTCACCTTTCGCTCACTCCATGAAGGTGGAGCAATAGTCAAGAGTTGAATACGTTCAGAATATTCTGTCGTCGTATTGTTCTGTCATCGTTCTGAATTTTTGCTTGAGTCCATCCAACATTTCTTCCAATTCCAATTCTCGTGGAGCACGAAAATTTGCTGGAATGTTCCTGTGATGGTCTGTCTCTGAATCATCATCTGCTGTTGGAACATCGTACTCCTCTGAAGCTTCGTTGAAAATCACATCCCCATCAGGATCAATTGAATGGAAGGAATTGCCTGATCTCAACGAACTCCCTGCAATATTGCTCGTAGAAGTGTCTACTAGAAATGATGTGGCACTGGATGAACGATCGGCTGGAACATTTGATGACGATGAAGAGACTTCCCAATTCGATAAAGATTCAGAGGGTAGTGATCCAGGAATGTAAGTCAAAGCTCTTTCCCTACAGGAGCTATATAGTTTTGCATATTCTGGCAAGAATGGAAATGTCTGTCATAGTCTTTCTGAGATTGAACGCAGGTCTATTTCATTCTGACCTTTCTCCCCAGGAACTCGCATTGGATTTGCACATCTTTCGGCATGCGGCATCTTGTAGAATAGGAATGAAGAACAGTTCTGATCATTCAAAAAAAGGGAAAAAAATAATAATAACGATCGATTGAGTTTACAACTTCACTACTGAAATATTTTATACTATCACTTACCTTGATTAAAGTTGATGGAGAATAAATACAGGCGACTAACCGTCGGAGAATTTCTGTTAACGATACTGTAATGAACCGTGTGAGATGTTCAACCCTCAAGTGTGTAATGAGGACTAATCAAACTCCCAAGGTCATTTCCCAAACAAATACGGACAAAGTTTGATTTCTCGGAGTTCGAAACCCGATCGGCACCCATTGGGGTTCGAACCCGAATCATCGGATTAGAAATCGCTCGCCCTACCGACCGAGCTATCGTTGGCTTTCAATGTTTATTCACTTGTAATATGCTCGATTAATTTTGAAGCTCGTATGGTATTCGGGGAATTATTTTTCCAATCCAAATGTCGAGCAATATAATTGGACCATGAGACGAAACTCACAATTGAGAAACGTAAATTGTATGATTAACACAACAGCATTCAATTNTGAGGAATTTTATATTTCTCACGAAGATCATTCAAGTTCTCGAGGACCATCCGCTTCTACATTATTTTCTTCACGTCGTTGATTCTGATTGAGAGTTTAACCTTCATCCCTAGCATCATCCGACTATTACTCTCATAAAAACTCCGGACCTTTTCAACTGTCTCTTCGGGCAATGATTTCCCAGCCTTCGCAACTGTTGAAGCAAATATTCCCCTCTGTTCTCGCAGTTATTTTGCTCTCATAGCCATGTACCTTGTCATACCAAACGCACGGCTCACCTTTCGCTCACTCCATGAAGGTGGAGCAATAGTCAAGAGTTGAATACGTTCAGAATATTCTGTCGTCGTATTGTTCTGTCATCGTTCTGAATTTTTGCTTGAGTCCATCCAACATTTCTTCCAATTCCAATTCTCGTGGAGCACGAAAATTTGCTGGAATGTTCCTGTGATGGTCTGTCTCTGAATCATCATCTGCTGTTGGAACATCGTACTCCTCTGAAGCTTCGTTGAAAATCACATCCCCATCAGGATCAATTGAATGGAAGGAATTGCCTGATCTCAACGAACTCCCTGCAATATTGCTCGTAGAAGTGTCTACTAGAAATGATGTGGCACTGGATGAACGATCGGCTGGAACATTTGATGACGATGAAGAGACTTCCCAATTCGATAAAGATTCAGAGGGTAGTGATCCAGGAATGTAAGTCAAAGCTCTTTCCCTACAGGAGCTATATAGTTTTGCATATTCTGGCAAGAATGGAAATGTCTGTCATAGTCTTTCTGAGATTGAACGCAGGTCTATTTCATTCTGACCTTTCTCCCCAGGAACTCGCATTGGATTTGCACATCTTTCGGCATGCGGCATCTTGTAGAATAGGAATGAAGAACAGTTCTGATCATTCAAAAAAAGGGAAAAAAATAATAATAACGATCGATTGAGTTTACAACTTCACTACTGAAATATTTTATACTATCACTTACCTTGATTAAAGTTGATGGAGAATAAATACAGGCGACTAACCGTCGGAGAATTTCTGTTAACGATACTGTAATGAACCGTGTGAGATGTTCAACCCTCAAGTGTGTAATGAGGACTAATCAAACTCCCAAGGTCATTTCCCAAACAAATACGGACAAAGTTTGATTTCTCGGAGTTCGAAACCCGATCGGCACCCATTGGGGTTCGAACCCGAATCATCGGATTAGAAATCGCTCGCCCTACCGACCGAGCTATCGTTGGCTTTCAATGTTTATTCACTTGTAATATGCTCGATTAATTTTGAAGCTCGTATGGTATTCGGGGAATTATTTTTCCAATCCAAATGTCGAGCAATATAATTGGACCATGAGACGAAACTCACAATTGAGAAACGTAAATTGTATGATTAACACAACAGCATTCAATTTGTGTGTCAGCACTCAATGTGTAGTTTCTCTCATCACAAAAACTGGTAAATTAATTCCAAATTGTCTGCTTCGTTTTCTCCATATTGACGGGAATATTCCTCTTTACTTTTTCATCAATGGTTTTCAGGGTATGAACTCCGAATCTACTCATTTCCAATAAAAAANCTCATAAAAACTCCGGACCTTTTCAACTGTCTCTTCGGGCAATGATTTCCCAGCCTTCGCAACTGTTGAAGCAAATATTCCCCTCTGTTCTCGCAGTTATTTTGCTCTCATAGCCATGTACCTTGTCATACCAAACGCACGGCTCACCTTTCGCTCACTCCATGAAGGTGGAGCAATAGTCAAGAGTTGAATACGTTCAGAATATTCTGTCGTCGTATTGTTCTGTCATCGTTCTGAATTTTTGCTTGAGTCCATCCAACATTTCTTCCAATTCCAATTCTCGTGGAGCACGAAAATTTGCTGGAATGTTCCTGTGATGGTCTGTCTCTGAATCATCATCTGCTGTTGGAACATCGTACTCCTCTGAAGCTTCGTTGAAAATCACATCCCCATCAGGATCAATTGAATGGAAGGAATTGCCTGATCTCAACGAACTCCCTGCAATATTGCTCGTAGAAGTGTCTACTAGAAATGATGTGGCACTGGATGAACGATCGGCTGGAACATTTGATGACGATGAAGAGACTTCCCAATTCGATAAAGATTCAGAGGGTAGTGATCCAGGAATGTAAGTCAAAGCTCTTTCCCTACAGGAGCTATATAGTTTTGCATATTCTGGCAAGAATGGAAATGTCTGTCATAGTCTTTCTGAGATTGAACGCAGGTCTATTTCATTCTGACCTTTCTCCCCAGGAACTCGCATTGGATTTGCACATCTTTCGGCATGCGGCATCTTGTAGAATAGGAATGAAGAACAGTTCTGATCATTCAAAAAAAGGGAAAAAAATAATAATAACGATCGATTGAGTTTACAACTTCACTACTGAAATATTTTATACTATCACTTACCTTGATTAAAGTTGATGGAGAATAAATACAGGCGACTAACCGTCGGAGAATTTCTGTTAACGATACTGTAATGAACCGTGTGAGATGTTCAACCCTCAAGTGTGTAATGAGGACTAATCAAACTCCCAAGGTCATTTCCCAAACAAATACGGACAAANTTTTATACTATCACTTACCTTGATTAAAGTTGATGGAGAATAAATACAGGCGACTAACCGTCGGAGAATTTCTGTTAACGATACTGTAATGAACCGTGTGAGATGTTCAACCCTCAAGTGTGTAATGAGGACTAATCAAACTCCCAAGGTCATTTCCCAAACAAATACGGACAAAGTTTGATTTCTCGGAGTTCGAAACCCGATCGGCACCCATTGGGGTTCGAACCCGAATCATCGGATTAGAAATCGCTCGCCCTACCGACCGAGCTATCGTTGGCTTTCAATGTTTATTCACTTGTAATATGCTCGATTAATTTTGAAGCTCGTATGGTATTCGGGGAATTATTTTTCCAATCCAAATGTCGAGCAATATAATTGGACCATGAGACGAAACTCACAATTGAGAAACGTAAATTGTATGATTAACACAACAGCATTCAATTTGTGTGTCAGCACTCAATGTGTAGTTTCTCTCATCACAAAAACTGGTAAATTAATTCCAAATTGTCTGCTTCGTTTTCTCCATATTGACGGGAATATTCCTCTTTACTTTTTCATCAATGGTTTTCAGGGTATGAACTCCGAATCTACTCATTTCCAATAAAAAAACCTCGGATTACCACAATTGAATTCAATCTGTCAGTTTGACGAGGGGTTAATTCGACTGCATGATGTTTTGTTTTTTATATAGCAACTAGCAAAGAAAATTATCAAAAAATTTTCAGTTGAAAACCCTGTAGCTTGTACCACGTGATATCGAATGGGCCAATTATATTGCCCAATATATGGGTTGGAAAAATAAGCAGTAGTAATACCCCGAGTGCTTCAAAATTATCGGGTATTTCCCGATAACTTCGTTGTAAACAAACAAAAGTGTCAAGTTTTGCAGGCTTAAAAATCCCGAGCGCTTGCTCGAGGGATTTTCCAGCAAAACTTGACACGATCGTTTGTTTGCAGGGAGTTTGAGGGAAATACCAGATAATTTTGAAGCACGAGGGGTATTCGTCGGATTAATTTTCACGTATGGATTTTGGTCAGGAGTGTCGTTTACGCAACCTCAAAATGACATCCGAGAACAATTGAAGAGTTAGTACGAAATATCAGGAAAAATATATATGTGAGTACGAAATAATCGAAAAAATATATATGTTAGTGCGAAATATCCGAAATAAAACTTCCTCCAGCCGGTCATTGGTCATCAAATGCTGCATTCTGATTGGCCCTGACTGTCCCAAATCCGTACGTGGAAAAATAATCATCATGATAAGTGAAAAATCATGTGAATTCGAGCAATTAACGCTATTGAGAAAGATATTGGGAATGTCTGCCAGGTACAAGAGTGAAGTTATGGGGGTAAAAGTTTGAAACAATGTTAGACTCATATCGTAGTTGACTTTAAACATGCCAATGTTCTATTCCGAAATACAAAAAAATCCAGGGTAGCTGAATTGACATGGAATGTCCCATGTACGATCGGAAATTTGTCCTGGCCAAACAATTAATGTTAAAGGAACGAAAATTTAGAGAAAGTATGTACTCATGTAGTACTTGACTGGGAGCATGCTAATTCAGGATTCTGAGAACTAAAAAAATTCAGGGTGGCTGAGTTGACATGGAATATCCCATATAGAAGGGAGCCCAGCCAGAGGATGTCCGCAGGGGGGAGTTTTCTCACCTGTGCTGTGGAATCTGGTTGTGAACGAACTTCTGGAAAGGCTGCGTGGAGCGGGGTGCCATGTCATTGGCTTTACCGATGATGTGGCAATAGTGATTAGAGGCGGTTTTCTGAGGGTGCTCAGAGACCTAATGGCGACGGCACTTGACATCGTTGAGAGCTGGTGNCCTCGGATTACCACAATTGAATTCAATCTGTCAGTTTGACGAGGGGTTAATTCGACTGCATGATGTTTTGTTTTTTATATAGCAACTAGCAAAGAAAATTATCAAAAAATTTTCAGTTGAAAACCCTGTAGCTTGTACCACGTGATATCGAATGGGCCAATTATATTGCCCAATATATGGGTTGGAAAAATAAGCAGTAGTAATACCCCGAGTGCTTCAAAATTATCGGGTATTTCCCGATAACTTCGTTGTAAACAAACAAAAGTGTCAAGTTTTGCAGGCTTAAAAATCCCGAGCGCTTGCTCGAGGGATTTTCCAGCAAAACTTGACACGATCGTTTGTTTGCAGGGAGTTTGAGGGAAATACCAGATAATTTTGAAGCACGAGGGGTATTCGTCGGATTAATTTTCACGTATGGATTTTGGTCAGGAGTGTCGTTTACGCAACCTCAAAATGACATCCGAGAACAATTGAAGAGTTAGTACGAAATATCAGGAAAAATATATATGTGAGTACGAAATAATCGAAAAAATATATATGTTAGTGCGAAATATCCGAAATAAAACTTCCTCCAGCCGGTCATTGGTCATCAAATGCTGCATTCTGATTGGCCCTGACTGTCCCAAATCCGTACGTGGAAAAATAATCATCATGATAAGTGAAAAATCATGTGAATTCGAGCAATTAACGCTATTGAGAAAGATATTGGGAATGTCTGCCAGGTACAAGAGTGAAGTTATGGGGGTAAAAGTTTGAAACAATGTTAGACTCATATCGTAGTTGACTTTAAACATGCCAATGTTCTATTCCGAAATACAAAAAAATCCAGGGTAGCTGAATTGACATGGAATGTCCCATGTACGATCGGAAATTTGTCCTGGCCAAACAATTAATGTTAAAGGAACGAAAATTTAGAGAAAGTATGTACTCATGTAGTACTTGACTGGGAGCATGCTAATTCAGGATTCTGAGAACTAAAAAAATTCAGGGTGGCTGAGTTGACATGGAATATCCCATATAGAAGGGAGCCCAGCCAGAGGATGTCCGCAGGGGGGAGTTTTCTCACCTGTGCTGTGGAATCTGGTTGTGAACGAACTTCTGGAAAGGCTGCGTGGAGCGGGGTGCCATGTCATTGGCTTTACCGATGATGTGGCAATAGTGATTAGAGGCGGTTTTCTGAGGGTGCTCAGAGACCTAATGGCGACGGCACTTGACATCGTTGAGAGCTGGTGCAGGGAAACTGACCTCTCGGTGTGTCTCGCCAAGACCACAGTCCTAGTCTTCACAAAAAAATACAAGCCAGGGACGATCAGACCCTTAATACTGAACGGCTCGGTAGTAAACTACACCAACAAAGTAAAGTATCTGGGGGTAATTCTAGATAATAAACGCAGTTGGAAGGATCACATCTATACATAGAGAAGCAAAGTGTTAGCCTCGATGTGGGCATGCAGAAGGGCCATTGGGAAAAACTGGGGGCTAAACCCCAGAATGACACTGTGGCTCTATCATATGGTACTGTTACCAAGGCTAATGTATCCTGCGGTAGTTTAGTGGCCAAGGGCAGGAAGGGTGAAAACAAGGAACCTGTTGCAGGGCCTACAGGGAACTTTCCGGAGGGTCGCGACGGGGGCCATGAAGACCGCACCTACTCAGGCGCTAAAAGTAGCACTCAGTATCCTGCCTTTGGACCTCAGAGTGATTAACTGTGCAAGCACAACAGCCTACAGACTACGGTGTCAGCAGGAATGGGAATCGACAGGCCAAGGTCATACCTAACTTGGCTTGATTAATGCAAATCCCTTCACGGACAAGTCCGACAGGATTCAGAGAACATATCAAATTAACAAAGCCTTCAAGACTAGAATACCATCCAGAGAGGAGTGGCTAGATTCAAAACTTAAACCAGGACCCAAGGAGGATTACTGGTTTACCGATGGATCTGGCTACAATGAACGCTTTGGGGCGGGGATCTATCGATTGAAGGATGGCTTCGGGGAAAGCTTCCCCCTGAGCCAGCATGCAACAGTCTTTCAAGCTGAGGTGTTAGGCATAGTCAAGTGTGCCGAGCACCTGGTCGCAAAAGAGACGGAAGGGATGAAAATCTTCATCCGCACTGGAAGCACTGGAGCACTCCACTACTAATTCTAAAGTGGTGTGGGCAAGCACTTGCCACTTTAGGGGACAGGAATAAAGTCACCCTAACCTGGGTTCCGGGCCACCACGTAATACAGGGTAACGAAGAGGCGGACTGGCAGGCCAGAAGAGGAACGGAAGGCGTTCCTCCGGAGGGTTTGATTGGTGTGCCTTTCGCAGTGGAAAAAAAGATCATAAAAGATTACCTACAGTAGGAATTCGAAAAACGCTGGCGAAATAACTTAACCTGTAGACAGGCTAAACTGTTTATGGGGGAGCAATCAAATAGAAGGACTAGAGAACTTCTGGCGCTGAACAGGAAAAATCTGAAGGTTGCGATAGGACTTTTCACAGACCACACTACCCTCAGGGCTCACCTGTACAACATGAAACTAGCTGAACAGGCAGGCTTTCGGCTATGCGGGGACGGTAGAATGACGCCGTACATATTCTGTGCGAATGCCTCCTACTGGCTATACGTAGATGTAGGAGCTGGGGCCAGGCTTTCATGGAACCAGCTGACCGAAATGAAGTGGCGGTGACCAGCCTCATTAGCCTAAGGAAAGACACTGGGCTGGGGCTGGTGGACTGACCAGCATAAGGCGAAAGTTACAAATAATCGTATGATTTAGGTAACTCTGGGCAAGAAATTGATCGGCCGCATTACTCTAAATTTTAAATGCTACCGTTGTTTCGATATCGATGATTTCCTACTCTTTTTGTTGCTCCGTACTCAGGGTATACTTTGATTGTCGTGGCTCTTCTTGATCAGCCGTGAATACCAGCAGATGATAATACCATAATGTTGGCTTGTGTACTTGATCGGTCCCGGCACCCGATTTTTGAGATTTCTTCACCTTATCGTGCTCTCCCCCCTCCACTGGGTTCCCACTTTGTCGTTAGTGAGGGGGCTCGGTCGCGGGCGGTGGGGGTCTTAAGGACTACCGCCGCCCGCAGTCGCTAAGAGGAACCCACCCAATCTATGTGTGTGAGCGACGTAAGCCATGGCCTCGGCCATACCGTGCCTAAGGATGCGTGGCACAGGGGGAGCTGTGTCGCTAACGGTGCCTCTCAGAAACCTGGGCGACCTCTGAGAGTAGTCTTGGGTGTAACCCACCCGAGACAAGCCAAGCCCTGGGCAATCGCGGCAATGCACCAGGTGAAAACGCTTAACCGCGGTACTCGTGGGACCAAAAATGGAAACCAATCTAAAAAATCTCAGTATTGAAAAAGAAACTTCGGGTGGGGCCAGCGATGGCGAACACACGAAGAGTGACAAAGGCTGACCAGTCTGATGCCGATGTGAATCGGGTCAGACTGGGTGGAGCCGAGAGAAGACATCGCAAGAGAGCGAAGCTGCATCAAACCTCGGGGGCAATTGCAACCGTGGCGGATGCAGCAGCGAAGGTCGATAAGGGAAGGGAGGAGGGGCTGTGAGGAAGGCGATAAAATGCCTTCCATCGGAGCGTACCACGCCAAGCCCCTCAGTCACACCGAAAGAAAAGAGAATGAGAACCCAGGACCAGGGCACATATGCTCAGAATACTGCGAGCTCATTCAAGTTTGCAGTTATGGCGGAGTCATATGCGGATCAGAAACTGGGCACTGAAGAGGTAACGGAGGTGGGGAAACTCCTGAAGGGGGCCATTGTAGCGTTACTTGACGGGGTGAAAGCACCCACCTTCAACGGTGTCTGGGAAAGAGAAGGTGTGGCAATGGTGTACTGCACTGATGAGGAAACGGGAAATTGGCTGAANAGCTCATTCAAGTTTGCAGTTATGCCGGAGTCATATCCGGATCAGAAACTGGGCACTGAAGAGGTAACGGAGGTGAAGAAACTCCTGAAGAGGGCCATTCTGGCGTTACCTGACGGGGTGAAAGCACCCACCTTCAACGGTGTCTGGGAAAGAGAAGGTGTGGCAATGGTGTACTGCACTGATGAGGAAACGGGAAACTGGCTGAAAAGCCTTTTCCCCGAAAACAAAATAGCTGGGCTGAATGTACATGTGATCGTAGCCTCGGACCTTCCCAAGAAGCACAGGGTTGTGGTATACGTGGAAGACCCAAATCTAACCGCTCAAGAAGCACTGTGCTTCCTTGAGAAACAGAATGCAGGACTGCAGGCCAGAGAGTGGGTTGTCGCTCGGGGCAGTGAGAGCAGGGACGTGAAAAGTGCCCACTTCGGTGCGCTGATAGACGACCGATCACTCTCTGTTTTGAAAGCCTGCAACTTCAGACTGCACTGCGGGATTCAAAAAGCAACTGTCAAGCTGCTTGCGAAAGGCCGTGGTGAAAGTCAGAAGAAGGGTACATAGAGGTACCAGGAAAGTAGTCATCATTATGGCTGCAATCTGGGTGCATATTGTACAGATAAATTGGCATCACAGCAAAGCAGCCTCGGCTACTCTAGTCAGGCTATTAGCTGGAATGCAGACCAGACTGTGCGGAGGCGATAAGGAGGGCGTCATCCACATTTTATGTGAATGCCCCCTATTAGCACTCCGTCGCTATAAAATCTGGGGCCAGGCTTTCCTGGAACCAGAGGACTTACAACAAGCAGCTATCACCAGCTTCATTAGACTAGTGAGAAACACAGGGCTGAGGCTGTGTGACTGACTGAAACTAAGGCGGATGTTACAAAAGATCGTATGATTTAGGTGACTCTGGGCGCTTTAAGTGACCAGCCGCGCATATTCTATTCTATTCTATTCTATTCTATCGTGCTCTCTGCAAAAACTTGCCCGGAGATTTGCGATCCTTGTCTTAACCCAGCTCACATCGGCATTATCCTTCACTTTCTTGCATAACTCGAGAAGTTCTTTGTACACCATGTCTTTTTTATTTCTGTCATGATGATCTGCACTCTTGATTTTCCATAAACACGGTAACTGTTGATACTTGTCTATGAATTCAGGCAAGAATTCTTTACTCAAGAATTTTGACACCTCTGTATTCTCCGACATGACTCCTAAGAGCTCTGGAGGACGACTGATATGTTCATACGCCTTGAACAACTCAATTTTCCCTATCTTGCCCCGACTTTTTCCCTGTTCTACCCGTACCCTTTTTTTAAACCCGTACCCTTTTTTCATTCGTTTTATGAAGACAAGCGTCATAAAATACAAGGCCGCGGCCCCAACACCGAAGCGCATATTTGTGTATTGTGACGTTTTGTAGGATTTATGCGAAGAAACATCCCTAGAAAAATTGATGTGGACCACGGTACAATTGACAAAAAACATTTTATAATTTTGCCAAGGCAAATTGTCATCTCCCATTCTATAATCCGCAATTATTAATTAAAAAGACTGTTAGGTTTGTCGAACCTTGTTCGTGGCCCCCACACACGGACGAACTTGGTTCCTCACAGGCTCACTTTCACTCGATTCACGAACGCCGTTCGAGCAATGTTCGTTCGTGTATGGCGGCCTTTCCACTAAAAGCCCTCCTATTTTCCGACTCACTAATTTGTCCGAGTTCCGCTTCAAGCCAGTCGTGCCTCCGAAAGCGTTCCTCCATTTCTCATAGATCGTCCCTCCTTGTCTATGACGTCATGCGCACAAACTCTGCACTATGATCACAATTCCACTCAAAGCCCTAACCTCTGAAAGAAAATGTCCAATGCACTTAATGCCAAAGTAAAACGTAAACATGGATCGACTGAGGTGCACATTAAGTTACGTGCCCTCAATGAGATCAAAAACTGTCTTCCAATCAGTGCAGTTGCCGAAAATTTTCACGTTAATCACAAAACAGTACCATCGTGGGTGGAAAATGAAAGTAAACTGCGAGAGTAGGAGAATGAAGATGAGGATCGTTTACCAAAAAAACCAAAACGTTTCACGAAACCATTCAATCTCAAGGTCGATCAAGCCACCTGGTTGTGGTTCCAGGAGCGACGTAAAACTGGAATTATGTTGGATTGGCCACTAGTGAAACGTCAAGTAATGAATTTTTGGGGCTTAATTTAAATTTATTATCTGTATGATCTATAGAGAAACGTTTTGTTACATGTGTGACTTAACTGAGGCTGTAGTAGTTTTACTGAAATAAAGTTGAAAAAATATTTACCAGTGTGAATATTTATTCACTCTGCCAAATACTAGTACTAGTAGCGAGGATTCTAGAAATCATTAGTTGATAAAATAGTTGTATTGAATTAAAAATTTGTGATA
Organism: Diachasma alloeum; assembly: GCF_001412515.2. Classification (NCBI taxonomy): domain Eukaryota; kingdom Metazoa; phylum Arthropoda; class Insecta; order Hymenoptera; family Braconidae; genus Diachasma; species Diachasma alloeum. The sequence continues at coordinate 64,455 of NW_021681115.1, forward strand.
AGTGCCCGGTGAAAATGATTAGGAATTAACATAATTATCTAGCTGATATGGCTTTACGGTAAGAAATAATGTTATTCTAATCTATCTTCTGATTATTATAACAAACAACAACTAATAAAAATTGTCCATTACATAGTTATAAAATCTAACAAAAATCCAGAACCCCAAAAAGTCTCAACATGACAGTTTAAGGTTATGTTTGTGTCTCCCTCCTCCTATTCAGCTCTCCACTCTCCACTTATTAAGGTCCCTTCCCTTCTTAAAAACCGGTCGATAATCGTTAGAGTAGTGGAGACTTCCTATTTTACTTTTCCTCACTGATTCCCATTTTGAGGCTTTTTTCAGCCTATTTTTAGACGGTAAGATGGCGTTTTTCCACCTCGATGGTGAACAGCTGTTTGCAGTCTGTTAAAACCATTTTAATCGAACTGCCTTAGTTGCTCAGTTTGAAGTGGAACCTTTTCTCCAACTGAACACAACGTGAAGTGAGCCCCGAGTATGGCTATCTCACGTTCTCACGTGATAGTATTGCGTCAGCCATTTCTATAGTCGTGCGAGCATAGACGAGAGCTGGAAGTGTCAAAAGTGAAAAGATGGAGTCGCAAAAATGCGTAATTATTCCAGACAGTGATGGAGAAGGAGAAGAATCTCAGTATATGTTCGAAGAGGAACCCAGTTGTACTTCGACGTCGAGTGTATCAGTGAATTTAAGTTCCGTGAGTTACTAACACGGTGTAGACAGCGATCATAACGTCCCTGACAACACCAACGTCCCGCAGAACGTTCCTGATAACGCTCGTGAGGCTGAATTTTGTACAATTCGACAAAAATCAGTAGATGAATACCTGTTGTGTTTTACAAATAGCCACAGTACCCCACCTGATAACAGCATTCCGCAGGATGTGTTGTCGCTTTGTTTTCGTATACTTTTTTCGATTTTTTCTTCAGACAAAAAATTTTCTTTGTTTTTAAATTCCAGAAATGTTATCTTTTTATTTGTTCACTTTTTCTAGGGAACAATATTTCTGTTTTTTAATTTTTGAAACAATTGTTGATTGTTTTTTTTTCATGGAGGGGGAGGCGGAGTCCCCTCGGCTTCGCCTCTTCTCACGAACCATGCCTCGTGGTACGACCTGAACGCAGTCTGGAAAAGCCTCGGATTTCAGCCTTATGATATAAGATACTATTCTTGAGAATTTTCATCAAGGACACGTCCCGAGCCGGAAAAACGGGAGGGCTTCTAGTGAACCTGACCATTACCAGTCACGGCTGGAACTCACTGCTATGAGGAGACCAAACCGAGGTTTAATTATCTCTTTGGCTAAAATTAGTCGGGATCGTGATGTTCGGGATAAAGTATTGAAATGCGCCGAAAAGGTAACACGTAAAGGAAGAAAGAGACCAAGTTACACCAATTAAACTATTTATTCAATAAAAGATGACTCAAACCGTTGGAAGAAAAATAGGAAGATCGAAAAGTAGAGAAATAGGATAATGAGGACATTGACACTTACAGTTCATTGATTGAGTTCAGGGGAATCGGAAGGAAAGCTCTGTGGTCGAATTGAGTTTGTGCTTTCTGGTGGGCACCACGGAAGGATCCTCAGAGGCTGATGGACCGTTGATCGACAGTTGATTCATTTAACTGGGCTGGAAGCCCGTGCAGATGACCTATATCCATTAACTGGTGATATAATAAGTACTATCAATTCTGGCAGGAGACTTTGGCAGTTGACTCGTTCTGATGAGGGGGAACTCTACTTTGTACTGGGAGGATTTAGAGGTAGACCTCTGAAACTGGAGACTTCTGGCTTTGGACTTCCAACTTCGAAATGAGGTTTCTTCGATTACGCCTCCCTTTTTATCATGCGTGAAAATGAGTCATCTGGCGTGGAAAGTTAAAGAAGCTTCTCCTTTTTTCCTATTGTCTTTTCATGTGTCCATTCAATTATCGGATTTTTTGGATACTGTTAAGGGATTAGTCGTGACGTTCCTCCTATCCCTTTCTCGATGCCGTTGATTAGTGATTAGGCGATATTAGATTCCCACATTTTCCATCTGGGCTTGGGCTCTTTCTCCCCGACTTTGTGAAGGGGAGGGCCACGAATGTCCTTCCTATTTGATTATCAAGAGGACACGAAGATCAGCCGTTTACCCTCGTTATGATCTCGTTCATTGATATTCCTTAATTGAAATGTATCCGAAAATAGCATCTTTTCAGCATGTGTTAATTCTTTTTCATAGGTCACCCGTAAAACCACCCTTAACCATGAGGATCAATAATAGAATTTATCCAATGAGCCGCGTATGTACCAGGGTACATAACACCACGTCCACCGCCACCTTCCCTGCGGTCAATTTTTAGAAAATTGATTAATTAATTGGTTGTAGTAATTCCAAAAAATCTGAAATTTTGTCAGATTATAGATCCGAATGAGGACTAGCTCTGTGCGAAATTTTAGCCCAATTGATCTAATAGTTTTTCAGAAAAAGGTATTTATTTTTAAATCATCTTCCGCAAATATCTTCAAAACTAGTGGACCAATTTCACTTTTTTTTCAATACATTCGTTTCGATGCCTTCTATCTAAATCAATCAAAATATATATATACCCGTTCATGAAAATTTTCGAAATAGTCCGGTTTTTCCGTTTGTTCATAAAAAAATTTGTAAACACTCTAGCTTGGGCAAAAAGTGAGATATCAGCTTGAAGTTGGGCAGAATCTTACTCTCATGATAACAATGTTTCGTACTGAAGATGGGTTCAATCGCATCAGTAGTTTCGGAGATGTTTGACTTTTTCAGAAAATATTTTACATGGAATATCTTCAAAACTACGCAACCGATTTCCCTTTTTTCAAAATATTTGTTTCGATGCCTTCTGAGTAGTTATATAATGCCGGTTCTGGCGCAACGTTTTTGGCGTCGACCTGGCCGTTGGGGCCCAGTAGAGGGGTCAGATGAAAGTGGGTGGGTGGGTGGTTGATTAATTTGCGGGGTTGCGGTTTAATTCGCGGTTTGATTCGCGGTTTGATTAATTGATTCGCGATTTTTTACCTCGAAGTGATGAAAGGGTTAAATAATTCGCGCGGTGGCGGTTTAATTCGCGGTTTGATTAATTAATTCGCGGTTTTTCGTCGAATTGATGAAAGGGTTGATTAATTCGCGTGGTCACCGTATGATTCGCGGTTTGATTCGCGAGGTCGCGGTTTAATTCGCGGTTTGATTAATTAATTCGCGATTTTTCCTTCCGAAGTGATGAAAGGGTTAATTAATTCGCGGCGTCGCGATTTAATTCGCGGTTTGATTAATTAATTCGCGATTTTTCCTTCCGAAGTGATGAAAGGGTTAATTAATTCGCGGCGTCGCGATTTAATTCGCGGTTTGATTAATTTATTCACGATTTTTTCCCTCGAAGTGATGGAAGGGTTATTTAATTCGCTGGTTAATCAATTTAATTCGCGGTTTTGCGTTACAAAGGACCTTCTCGGTGACCTAGTCAATCCACCACGCGAGGGGGTGAGTGAAGGGCTTAATTAATTCGCAGGTCACGCTTTGATTCGCAGATTAATTTCGCAAATCACGGCTAAATTTGAGGATCGATTAATTAATTAATCAATTAGTATACCCGAACTTCTCAGTACACTGCCGCGAGGGGTGAAAGGGTTAACTAATTCGCTGCTGTAGAAATCATAGAAGGGACTACTCTTCTTCTTCAAACATTGACACTTGACATTTTCCAGACATGTTTGAACTTGAGTTTTCCGGTACTTCCTCGTTTGCCGGCCCCCTTCGTGCGAAATTGTTGTTGATAACGATATCAATATATAAATATTTATTTTAAAAAACATTTTCCTGACAAGTCTGAACTTGAGTAAAATGGATTGTGCCCCTTTATTTGAGCAAAAATCTTCCAGCCACACTGCAAGAGGAAGAAAGAACAATTCACCTTCTCATGATTGAAAAAGAAGACTTCTTCGATGGTGAACAGGAAAGAATACAGCACTACACATGGATTTCAAATTTGTCTCCTTTAGTTGGTGCACAAATTTCAAAAAATGAACATAAAACACTCATATGTAACAAGTGTTTGTGTCACTTTTTCAAAAAAGAGGCCTACACTAATCATAGGGTCGATTGTATATCGATCAATAAGTGTCGAATCATTTTTCCTCATCGTGGTGAAAAATATTTACAATTTCCAAATTTCAAAAATCAACTGACTGTTCCATTTGTTGTATACGCTGATACTGAGTGTTTATTGGAAAAAGTGTCCAATAACAATGATTTTAAATGGAGTGACGTCACAATCTGGTAACACTGTATAAAAGTTGATGCTGAATTACAGAGAAATGAGCCCATGAACTTGACTTTCGAGATGGAGCGAGCCTACGATGCAGCTAAAACATGTCAAATTTGTGGCAGGGCATTCACCGAAAAAGCAGCGAAACATCGGGACCATTGCCACTTCACGGGAAAATATCGCGGAGCAGTTCATCCCGGTTGTAACCTGAATTACACAGAATCGTGTGTAATCCCTGTGGTTTTCCACAATTTGTCAGGTTATGACTCGAACTTTTTCGTTAAGATCCTTGCGAGACAATTCGAGGGCTCTGTGACAATACTCCCAATTAACAGAGAGAAATACATTTCTTTTACGAAATCAGTCGAATCAACAAGAGTCCACTTGAGATTCATTGACTCATTTCGTTTTATGGCAAGCAGTATCGATAAACTTTCTTCATATTTAGAAGATGAAAAAAAAATCACAGCCAGTCATTACCCTCAGAAATGACAATTCGAACTGGTTGTACGCAAAGGAGTCGTCCCATACGAATACTTGGATAAATGAGAGAAATTAAGTGTACAACAATTACCGCGGAAAGTAGAGTTTTATTCTCGACTGAATGATGAGAACATATCCGATAAAGATTACAACCATGCATGTGATGTGTGGAGAAATTTCAGCATCAGAACACTCGGTGAATATGCGGATTTACATCTGAAAACCGACGTATTGTTGCTAGCAGATATTTTCGCAAATTTTCGAGAGAGTTGTCTCACCGCATACAACTTAGATCCTCTTCATTATTATACAGCACCAGGACTGGCTTTTGATGCAATGTTAAAAATCAGTGGAGTTCAACTGGAATTATTTCAAGACCCTGAGATGTTCCTTTTCATTGAGAAAGGCATTCGAGGAGGACTGTCGCAGTGTTCTAACCGATATGGAAAGGCTAATAACCCCTACATGGGTGCTAATGAGTATAACCCAGAGGAAGAAAAATCGTATTTGATGTATCTAGATGTAAATAACTTATATAGAGCAGCAATGAGTCATCATTTACCGAGTGGGAATTTCTGTTGGATGGAAGATTGGTCATCCCTCAACATCCTGAACATTCCAGATAACTCAGAGACTGGATACATCCTGAAGGTTGACCTGGAGTACCCACAGGAATTCCATCAAGAGCATAAAGATTTACCATTGTGTCCGGAAAACATAATCCCTCCAAACCGTCAGGCCAAGTTACCAAAATTATTGACCACGTTGAACTCCAACAAAAATTATGTCATTCATTATAAAAATCTCAAACAATATTGTAGTTTGGGCTTAAAAATCACTAAAATTCATAGAATCTTGAAGTTTTC
>NW_021681115.1:70131-70270 GCF_001412515.2 Diachasma alloeum
AATTCTCAGAATGACTTTGAAAAAAAATTTTATAAATTGATGAATAACGCGATTTTCGGAAAAATAATGTAAAATGTCAGGAAACATCGTGATGTGAAACTCGTATCAAGATGGGATGGACGATGGGGTGCTGAGAGTT
>NW_021681115.1:73726-90465 GCF_001412515.2 Diachasma alloeum
CGCAATGGATTATATTTATTTATGTTCACTTCTAAATTGATGACGTCAACTAATCTCCAGCCAGAGTCTCTTTCCTGGAACTCATCCGCTTTCACAAAAAGTTTTTCTCTAATATGCTCCTTGAACTACTGTTTAATATCAGTTGAATCAAGAATTATTTCATTCTTGGTACTGAAATATTTTTCTTGTTCAATGAGATGTTCATCTCTATTAATTTCCTATTTACACGTTAACACTACATTCACTTCCAAACTTCCTTCTTGTTTCAATGCATTTTTCAAACGTACGCTGAGCATTAGTCTAGCATTATCTAAAAATTGGGGTATGTCTAAATTTTTCACTTTAATGATTACATCGGTTNTTCAATGAGATGTTCATCTCTATTAATTTCATATTTACACGTTAACACTACATTCACTTCCAAACTTCCTTCTTGTTTCAATGCATTTTTCAAACATACGCTGAGCATTAGTCTAGCATTATCTAAAAATTGGGGTATATCTAAATTTTTCACGTTAATGATTACACCGGTTCTCATACGACCCTCAAAAACACTTTGTAAGTCCTCCCATCGGACTCTATCAGTTAAATTACCCCTTAAGTATCCTCCTATCACTTCCAAGTTTCTAAACTTTGCATAGAACGCTTTCAGTCGTCCTAACATGTGAGTTAAACATCTTTTCTCACTATGACTCGCACTCCTCTTCAATAATGCATTAATTTCTTTCGAATGTCCTCTGATGTGATTAACCCATTGTTGAATTTCCCTGGGTCTCCTATTCGTTTTCACTATTTCATACGCATCCTCCAATCACCTCAATCATCTTTTACACGCGTTAGGATCCATGTCGTTCATGATAAAGACACTAAAGTGCTAGCGGAAAATCAAGGTGAAATTTGTTTATATAGATACATATGTGAGTGTGCCTACGCTTGTACACTCTGTAAAATCTTACGTGATTGGTTGAAAAAGAAGCATATGACTCATGGAAAATTATTAACAAAATAGCAACATTTTTTGTTCGTGGGAAAAAAAATAGCTGAAAAATGTCCCGGATAACATTTAATCTTTGCGGTGCGATAGGACATCAAAGGGTCCGAAAACTCTGCCACAGTTTGTCAAACATTATGTTCTTAGGGTTGTGAGTACAACATGCGTTCCCAGGTAAACCGAAAAAGTCTATGTAAACAAAAGACTGCGTTCGGACATCTTTCAATGCATTTCCATCCTTATCAGTTTGCAGCAGATGAAGATTTTTCGGAAACTCCTCCTACTACAACGTGTACAATTTCTCGAGGACTATGCCAAATTGCTGGGGGGCACCTAAGTTTTTGGATGACTGATCCTCTACCTTTGCATACATACATACTCCCTCCCCTTCTGAACCCTTCTTTTTAAAATAAATATTTATATATTGATATTGTTATCAACAACAACTTCACACGAAGGGGGGTGGCAAACGAGAAAGTACCGGAAAACTCAATTTCAGACATGTCAAGTGGAGCCAGGTGTCAATGTTTGAAGAAGAAGAGGAGCCCCTTCTATGATTTCTACAGCAAACTAAAGCAGCGAATTATTTAACCCTTTCACCCCTCGCGGCAGTGTACTGAGAAGTTCGGGTATACTAATTGATTAATTAATTAATCGATCCTCAAATTTAGCCGTGATTTGCGGAATTAATCTCTGAATCACACCGCGACCTGCGAATTAATTAACCCCTTCACTCACCCCCTCGCGGGGTGGATTGACTAGCTCACCGAAAAGGTCCTTTGTAACGCAAAACCGCGAATTAAATTGATTAACCAAAAAAAATCGTGAATTAAATAATCAAACTGCGAATTAAACCGTGACCCCGCGAATTAATGAACCCTTTCATCACTTCGAGGGGACAAATCGCGAATTAATTAATCAAACCGCGAATCAAACCGCGAATTAAACCGCGACCCTGCGAATTAATTAACCACCCACCCACCCGCTTTCATCCGACCCCCCTACTGGGCCCCAACGACCAGGTCGACGCCAAAAACGTGGCGCCAGAACCGGCATTATATAACTACTCTTCTGTCTAAATTAATCAAAACATATATGCCAGTTCATACAAAGTTTTCCAGATTTTCACGTTTTTCCTTTGAAAAAAAAGGATGTAACGTTTTCTGTCACCGTTTTTCGCAGTATAACTCAGCTTATCATATGAAGGACATAGTTAAATGATATACGAAAATGAAAATACAAAATACATAAAAAATAATTTTTTATGAATACATTTATTTGTGAAAAAAATTTTTAATTTTTTCCCTCGAAATACAATAGACATTTGAAATTTCAATTTTTTTAAATTATTATCATTATTATGATTATTATGATCATCATTTAAAATATATTATATATACTATATATGTATATGCTGTGACGAGATGAATTGAGCTCCTATACGATATTTTCCCCTAAATATGTCCTGCCACCGTTGGCCACCTTAAATTGCCCCGATATTTCTTCCTCTCACCTTAACCCAAGCAGACTCAGAGAGCAGCAGAACCCGTAGACGATCTACCCCAAAGATAGAGTCGAACATCCCCAGATGCTCCATCGAATTAAGAATACAGTTGTCCAAGAGAAAGTAAATGAGGAATTATAGAAGGAAGGATGACAAATCTTCTCGCTGTCCCACTATGAGACGTTCCCCGCATCCCCCAATGCCTAGATGTCACGTTGATGAGGAAAGGCGAATATGGTAGACGAAAGTAGCCGAGGAACGGTGAAAGAGGTTCTAGTTAATTAATTATTCCGTGGAAGACCTGACCAGCGCGCCAGTGTTCTTCAATATTATTTGGTTGTTGCCATGAGTACAAGTTACCTTCTTCCCCCCCCCCCTCTCCTAGTGCTAATTTCCCAAAATCTTTCCCCCAATGGTGAGCCTACATACTTTTGCCCCTATTAAGTAACAGATCATTGCAGAGAAGATTGTATTTAATTGATTGGTTATTTTCCCCCTAGACACGAGTACCTTCTTCCCTTTTCCCTTCTTCAGAAAAAACCTGAAAAAAATCAAGAGTGATCGAGATCGTATACTTGAGGAAGTCCCATGAGATCTTTTATGCTCAGTGTTACCCTTAATTATATATTCAAGGTCAAAGTTGCCATATTTTTTTTGAAAATTCGTCTTATACACGGTACGTGGCCGGAAGTCCATGCTGGATTTGCCTATATATACAATACGGCTAAACATCGGTCCTATATCGGGTCGCCAAACGCTGGGGCCCGATGAAAGGCCAAACATCGGCCCAATATTTGCGCGCTGAACAATCGGAGCTCTGATTGAAGGCCAAACACTGGTCCAATATCCACGCGCCAAACATCGGGGCCCCGATGAAAGGCCACGTTCGGCCGTTCGTCGGAACCGATTTAATATTTGTAGGTTATTTTTCGAAAAAATGGATGGATGGCATGCATACGTATATCCGCTCCCCTAGTATAGAGAATATAAATATCTATACCGCGAATAGAGGCCTAAATTTTTCAAGAATAGTAAATTAATTAATCACCTCTTTTCATCGGAGTTACATATTAGTTAATTATTTTTTGATAATCGCAATCAAGGATCCAAACAAAAACACCATGCTGTATTTATATACCCGAAAAAAATCCTTCATCATAAGAAATTTCAGATGGCCCAGAGAACAGCACGCTTGACTACAGATCAGACGGGTTCGTCATCGAATCCCGCTAGGGGCAATTTTTTTAAATTACGGTTTTTTTCTTTTTTAATTCACTGGAATGGATAAGAAGGGTTATAAAACGATCATAAACTATTGAAATAAATAAGTAAGAATGATTTTTGAATTTTGTTTCACCGATGGTTGGCTGATAATCAATGCCAATGTTGGGCGCACATCGGCGTCTTTGATGGCCGGAAGTAACGTCCCAACGTTTGGTGGAACATCGGCCAAAGATCGCTGCCGATTATTGGGGAACTCGGGGGCAAGTTTGGCCCGATGTTAAGCCAATTTGTATTGTCCTACATGGAAATTTTGGAATAAAAATCTAACCACTTGTAATATTTTTGGTGGATATTTCCATTGATTGGGCTTCTAGACACTTCAAAGTGGAATGTCAAATTTTTTCAAATTTTTCTGATTTCATTTAAGAATTCATTTTTTGTCTGTGATTATTGAATTACAGAAACGCTAAACTACACAGAGAGAAATGTTCAGTAAAAATTACGACACTCACAGTTCGCTCACCGATTACGGAATCGACTCAGAAAATTTAAGTGACCCTATCGTAATTTTTCACAGGAGATTCAGGTAAAAATTACAAATCGCTCTGCAAAAATGCCGTGATTTTAGGTAAAAATTACGTGACAGTTCCGTAAAATTTCCTACAACCACATTTCGCTCCGGAATTACGAAAAAAATACGTAATTTTTATTGAATATTTCTCTCCGTGTACTACATTCCTCGTTTCATATACAATGTGCATTTACCGGGAGCAAAATACGTATGGGAGCATCGAATAACGAAGAAGTATGGAGTGCTAGAAATTATATTTCTCGTTTGCATAGAGAATAATTTTTTTTTCAAAAGACTATATTTATTTTTGCAATAAAAAATTTCAATCTCGGTGTACGCTTTGTCATGTTTGTCAGAAAAACAAGTGGGAAATTGCCGAGGTATCGCATATAGTATAGCTTTTTTTGCTAGTAAATTAGCAATATGCTTCCTAATGGTCATGTTGCATTTTTTTTCTTCCGTATATGATTTATATTTTACTTTATTCCATTATTTTTTCATCAGTCTCCTTGCTCCTTTGTAGCTTTCATTTTATAAGCTATATTTCATGTTTTCATTTCGCTTTTATATTTTCATTGAATCGTTTTCTAGCTATTACAATTGGCTTCTTTCTAAGCTCTGTATTTAACAGGTTTGTCGTTTCCATAAGCCACGTATAGGTTATGGCTGTCGATTATTATGAATATATCAGTTTTTTTAAATGATATTTTAGTTGCTCATGACAGGATTGCATGAATCCTTCAAATTATTAAATAAATAGATTAACCTTGAATGAATTTGAACCTTTTTCTTTCATTCAAATAATCAACGGAAGTGTAGTTTCCACAATCATGGAAAGGCAACAAACTTTCGAATACCATAAGCGATTCCTGAAATTCTTGTATAAATCAAATGAAAGAATGATACTATTTATATCAAAATAAAATTTCAACAGAATATGATTGAAAAAAATGTATTCATTTATAATTAATTGAGTTTGAAACATCACATTTGAAGAAACCATGAAAAAGCGAATTTGCCGGAAACTGATGAAAAATTTGAAATTTCTAAAAATTATTAAAAAAAAATTAAATCAACGGAGGCGCAGTTATCGTAACCATCGTTTAACTTCCACTTAAGGGCATCAAAGCAAACATTTCAAGCCATGATACAATTCATTCGAAGCCAAGAATCCAAAGATATGTGCGGAATTCTGATTTAAAAAAAAACATTTTTGCAAATTTTCACAAGAATCACAGTAACGATTACTGCTATCGTCTTTATCTTCGAACTCGGTCGAAAGGGCATCTCAACAAATTTATTAAGCCGTTATTTAATGAATTTGAAACATTTTTTTAGTTATTGTAAAAAAACAATTTTTTTAAAAATTCGAAAATTTTAAAAATGCGTTAATAAATTGAATTTCAATTAATGGCAGTAGATGGGGCTCAGTAAGACCTACATTTGAGGAAAAAATGATTGAATTCCATTGTTGAACTGGCGAATAATGGAAGAAAAAGTTACGGACGCGGTCTAAAAATTTCATTTTCTGGCTTTCTGGATCATAACGGATTGATATAACACAAAACATCAAAAATTTAAATTTGGTCGATTACAACGCTTTCATTCGGAAGCAAAAACCTTTGGCTTCCGAATGGAAAAGGTTTCCATTGTTCTTGAACAATTTTTCGATTTTCGAATTTTGATTGCAAGTAGTCTAGAATGTTATGAAACGTGAAGAAATGATGTTTTTAGGGTCATGTTTGTATGTATGTTTCCAACAACATGGGTTTTCGATGATTAATTTTTAGAAAAATTCATCATAAATACTGTCAAATTTGGAGATAAAAATCTGAAATTTTAGCTCATTGTAGCTATTATTGAGCTCAAATTTAGCGCGTTGTTTCAGCCTGATCGGTCTAGTAGGTTCTGAGATAGAACAACTTGTTTAAATTTCATTTTTCCTCAATATCTCAAAAACTAGTGCACCAATTTTAATTTTTTTTTTCTAAATACTTGTCTCGATGACCTCTATGTAGATCAATTAGAATATATAGCCTCATACATAGTTTGAAGATATTGCCTTTTTGTCCGTTTTTCATGAAAAATCTGGTACGCACGATCACTTGAGACAAAAAGGAAGTTGAAGTAGCAAGTTGAAATTTGGTATGGATCTAGCTCTTGTAATACTAAAGGTTGGTATTTTAGATGGGCGGTAAAAATTATGATATCATAGTAAAAATTGTCCCGAGAAAAATGCCGTCGTACAGCAGAATGGAATCGTCATCAATTGTGAAAATTTGAAACATTTTAAAAATTGAAATAAATAGAAACTTTCACTTTTTCAAAAAAATCTATGGAGTAACCGAATATTTGCATTTTATAAACATCAAATGTTGAATACGTCAAAGAAAGGATAACAATGGAATATCATAAACATTGGTATCCAGAAACTAGAGCTCACTTCTTTTTCTAGCCTAGTGTAAAACGATCTCGTTCCCCCTCTACAAGTTCCCATTCTGGGGATGACCCGGCATTGGGATTGGCAGCCCACGCCCTATTGGAAGAGCCCCTGTATTGCGCGCTCCGCCCCCCCCCCTCCATGGGCTTCAAATGCTGATGGGCACATACAAGGGGGACAAACGTACATCAAGTTTCGATCCCGCGGGTTACTCTCCAAGGACCTCTTTAGGGCGCAGATTATTGCGAGCCCCATAAAAGCCCTGTCTCACTCTATTCGCCCTTTGGCCCTGGTACGGTGCTGCTACTGCGACAACAACCGCTATACATTTCTGGGATTCACCATCAAAAGAATGAGTCGAGTGCAACCACACATACAGTTGACGCCCATCGAATGGCGGGGTCAAATTTTATTATGTTCCTTCCACACTGATGACTTCGATTTACTCCATCCACACAAAAAAATGTAAAATAATCGAGGTTGGACAATAATTCATGAACTATGTAAATGTTAAACATAAACAAATGTTGTTATAAAAAAACTACGCCAAGAAAAAGGAATGGAATTCCAGTCAACTTTCGAGTACTAGTCCAGCAATTTCTGCACTGTTAAAAATTTTTAGCTGAACTTTTCAGTTCAATTGTCAGAAATTTTCATCAGATTTAAGTTTTACTGAAATTTCAAGGAATTCCTTAATTGAACATTCGGAATTTCGGGGAAAAATTAATGAAAAGAGTAAATTTTACTTCAACTGTTACCTAAAAATGAATAGAAAACCGGAAAATTTCGATAAACCTATTCTTGAATTTTCAGTTATTTGGAAATTCAAATAAATAGAAGAATTCTCGTCTTCATGTTTCTCCAAATTGTGGAATTTTATTGAATTTTCAATGAAATTTAAAATTTCATTTTTTTTAGAAGTGTATCATTGAGAACGAGGCCACGGATAATAATTAATAAGTAAAATGATAAATGATAATAACTCAATTTTATTAAAAAGTTTCCCGATCGAGTCTTTAAAAAATGACCCAAAAGAATTACCGAAATAAAAATGGTCATTTTGAATAGAAAATTCTGTCAGGTTCAGAAAACGGTCAAAACCCTGTGATTTACGCTTTACCTGACCGAAAGGGAAAATGACGGTCATTCCACATCTCTTGTTTTTACCCACCCTTTCCCGTATCCATCAATTTAATTATCAGCAATTAATTGAATAATAACTCTGACGAATTCGTGAATTAAGAATTAATTGACTTATTTTCAATAAGCGGCGATAATAATAGAAGTACGTGATCTACCCGAGTAGAAATTGCTTCAGGCCCACCTGAAGCACGATCAGAACTTGATCAGGTTTTTGTAAGGTTCGACTGATCCGATGATTCCTGATGAGAACCTGACCAAGTTCTGATCCAGCAGAGCGGATCCGAAAAACTACGCGCGGGTTTCGATCAAGTTCTGATCAGGTAGGCACGATCTCACCCTGAGGTCGCTGCCTGATCCCAATTTGATCCAATTCGGATTTGATGTCTTTGATCGGCATTTGAACGGGATCAATTGAAAAGAAAATGATCAGATTCAGATCCAGTCCACCTGACATTAATTTTAATAAGTTTTTCGTATAATTTAATTAACTATTATTATACTATTCAAATTAAGTTTTATCAACCATTATCGATAATTATTTTCAATCTTGAAAAAGGATCATTATACTATAATTACAATAAATTAAATTAAATCAATTGAATTTAATGAATTTAATTTAATTAACAGCCAGCCTTTCTCAAATGTACAGAAGGGAAGGATGGTAATGCCGTAAATACGTATTAGAAACCCGACTGTGTGGCGCACTTGGTAGCAGCATGAGGTTCACAACCTCAAGTTCTCAGGTTCAAGCCCCGGCCGGGCCAAAATTCCATACCAATTTTTCATCACAAATTTCTACATAATATTTATCTGAAAATTTAACACAATTTTCAAACCGAATATTCCACAAATTTTCCAAGTGAAAAAACCCACTCCACATTCAACATTCCCTGACTGAAGGCCCTCGGGCGACGGCCGCATTAGCAAGTTAACCCTTGCAATGAAAAACCGGTGAAATTTGAAATTTTTTTACGTATTAGAGGAGTATCAAACTGACCCGTAAATGATGTTGAGAACAAAAATTGCAAAATGTCTATTTATTAATTAGTGTTATTGTTATTATCATTATTATTATTCATTGATGAAATACATAAAAATCTAATTAAACATATTTTATCTCTGGGATTACACACGCACATCCGCGAGATCAGGAATAATCATAAATTCAACGAATACCCCGATACAAATCATATAGGCAGTGTACAGTTTACTCAATAGTAATAGCGCAATAGCGTAGTGGTTAGGGTATAGGATTAGTAATCATAGGTTCGATCCCCAGCATCGGTAAAAAAAATAATAAGCTTTTTCAGAGGTAATAACACACGGAGAGAAATTTTCTAGAAAAAATCTAGTACGAGTACTGGAAAAAATCACAATCTACCGGCTGTGAAAAATTCTAATGCTGTTAAGGTAAAATTTCTGGGAATTTCTGTGAAATTTTCTCAGAAATATGGGGAAAAATTCACATTTTTCCCAATAAAATTTCTAGTGCCGGCACTGGAATTTTTTCCTGGCCGTCACTTTGCGCCTCTTTTCCCGTGCTAGCACTAGAATTTTTATAAAAAATGTCTCTTCGTGCAGTAGAGATTCTTTAAAAGAGGCTGCCTACGGTGAAACAATTGAATTATCTTTTGTTTTGGATTAATTATCATTGATAATTTTTATTGATACTGACAGAGAGGTCGTCCGGTTTTCATACAGTTGACTTGATCAAGTTTGGATCCATTCGTCCTGATCAAATCCGGATTAGTCAGAGGCGGAACATATCTGATCAAGACCGGATCCGTCAAGTTGATCAAGACCTGACCGGAATTTCTGCTCGGGTAACTATAACTAACTATACTTTGACTGCCTGATGTAATAATTGTCGGCATGCTTTTGAATTCTTCGAATTCACATAAAACTATAATACGATCATAAGTTGATATTTCATAGAAAAAAATCGCCTAGAAGGATTATTAAGGCGGTTGCGATTAAAGGCCAATCCTCAGCCGATGATAGGCGCTGATGTTTAGTGAGCGGATATTGGATATTCGAGGGGGTTATAAAATATCGATTCTCATACACGTGCATGAGCAATGCCACGTCAAATCCGAAATGAAAAAAAAGTCATGTTTCCGATTATCTTGCCGATTTTTTTTCGAGAAGGAGTACATAAAACCATGCTCTCAGAAAGACTCTAATTGGCAATAAAAGGAATCTTTGATAGAATTCTGCTAGACTTTTATTAGGCTTCCAACCGAAGATGAATAGAAGTGCAATAGAATTCCTATACAATTATCGAGCGAATGGGTTAGGTTTTTTATTAAATTTTATTGATGGCCACACATGAAAAAATTATTTGATTTCCAGAACCACGTACTGAAATCTATAAAAACTCGTTGTTTTGGAAGCCATAATACTGAGATCCAGAAGCTGGTTACTAGGTTTCAGTGAACACATCACTGAAATTCAGTACCAAAAACGGAATAACTATCTGTGTGAAAAGTCCTTTAATCCAGAACCCTGGGTTCTTTTTAAGAACCCAGAATACTTGATTTCTGTACCCAAAGCTTTTTATTTTAAGAATCCAAAGTACTGAATTTCAGAACCAAAGTACCTTGAGCTCGACCTTGAAATAGCTGAAAATTGGCCTTGATTGAAGGTCATGGGCACCGGATTTCAGTAAAAATGACTAAAAACTAGACCTTTTTCTTGGATCAACAGAGAAAGTTCTCTTAGAATAAGTAGAGTTAGAACTCCACTGAAATGTATGAGTTTTTGTTCTCTGGGTTTCAGTACCACGTAAAGTACTAAAATCCAGAGATTTGTACTGAAACCCAGAAACTTTTTGCTCCTTGATGCAAAAAAGCATTCCACATCAGGATTAGGATTAGGTTCGTCTCAATTCATTCATTAGATTTTTCCACCGTGAATTTGAAATTAACTTTTTCCCTCCTTATACACGGAGAGAAATTTTTGATAAAAATTATCCTACCGTTCTATAAAAGTGTATCATGAGTAAAGCCGGAGAGTTCCTTTACGGAAACGGTAGATCAGGCGAAGTTGGTGTCAAATAGTGATTTGAAGTGAGCGATAAATACGGAGGGAAAAAAAGTTGAAAAACATCCTCACATCTTACATTACAACATCCCTGAAGTTGAAAAAGAACTCTCGGTTCCCCCCCAAAACCCTAAAGAAAGCCTAGACTCATCCTGAATGTTGAAAAATAACTCTCGGTTTTGCCCCCAAGATCCTAAAGAAAACCTAGACTCATCCCTAAAATTGAAAAAGAACTCTCGGTTTTCCCCCGAAACCCTAAAGAAAGCCCTAGACTCATCCCGAAATTTAAAAAAGAACTCTCGGTTCTCTCGGTTTATTTTCTCGAAATAAATTTTTAAAGTTTTTTTTTACTTGTTTTTCCAATAAGACAAGATTAAACATGGTATGATGAAAATACTTACAAATTTTATCTCGAGAAATTTCTATAGAAAATGTCCCAATAGAAAAAGTTGTATAGAAAAACCAATTTTCTATTGATTTTTTTCTACAAAATATTTTCAATAGAAACGGCAAAAAACTAATAGAATTTCCAATAGAAGTTCAATAGAATTCCTTTGCGAATTAGCTTGGTTTTTCTATTAAATTTTTTCGTATATGCATAGTTAATCCAGAGTCAACTCTAGGTGCATAGACAAAACCCAGAGAAAAGAGAGAGAAACTCTGGAAAATTCCTGGAAAATTGAGTCTGGGTTAACTCTGGGTTTGATCCATCAGGGTATTCTTCATGTTCTCTGTGTTTTCCATCAGAAACATTCAATATAAATGTATAGAAAAAATCGATTGGTGTATCCAACTTATTTATGGAGATTTCTACACAAAAATTACTCGTCGTTAATTTTCCAATTTTTCTTCAATTCATTCTTCTATTTTTATCTAGCAGTGAAAGATAGCCAAAATGTTCAGCGGATTCAATCCGGAAAGTCGATTTGATTCGAGTACTGTGACTTGATCTAAGTAGGAAGATATTTAATTCAAGTAGGACAAATGCTAGATTCAAGTGGAAAAAATACTCGAATCAGGTAGAAAATTTTCGAGTTTTTCAGCGGAAAAACAAATTCGACTGAGTAAATGGAGCCTACAGAGATTTGGTTATTGGAATAAATTTGGGGGTACCCCACGATACTACAGCAGAATCAGTAACCCCGGAGAGGCCTAACGGACCAACCCGAGAGTTGGGATTCTAGATTTTTCCCGTAAACCTAGACTATGTCTCGGGATTTACTAGAGTTGAAATGAGCTCGTAACCTAGAGTTTTTCTATGTTTTCTCTGAGGTCTTGGGGGANCTGAGTAAATGGAGCCTACAGAGATTTGGTTATTGGAATAAATTTGGGGGTACCCCACGATACTACAGCAGAATCAGTAACCCCGGAGAGGCCTAACGGACCAACCCGAGAGTTGGGATTCTAGATTTTTCCCGTAAACCTAGACTATGTCTCGGGATTTACTAGAGTTGAAATGAGCTCGTAACCTAGAGTTTTTCTATGTTTTCTCTGAGGTCTTGGGGGAAAAACCCAGAGTTCTTTTTTAACTTTAGGAATGGGTCTAGGCTTTCTTTAGGGTCTTGGGGCAAAACCGAGAGTTATTTTTTAGCTTTAGGAATGAGTGTAGCTTTTCTTTAGAGTCTTGAGGGCAAAACCGAGAGTTATTTTTTAAGTTTCGGGATGAGTCTACGCTTTCTTTAGGGTTTTGGCGAAAATCCGAGAGTTCTTTTTCTACTTTAGGGACGAGTCTAGGTTTTCTTTAGGGTTTTGGGGGAAAACCGAGAGTTCTTTTTCAACTTTCGGGATGAGTCTAGGCTTTCTTTAGGGTTTTGGGAGAAAACCGAGAGTTCTCCTTCAACTTTAGGGATGTTCTAATATAAGATGTAAGGATGTTTTTCAACTTTTTTTCCCTCCCTATTTATCGCCCACTTCAAATCACTATTTGACGCCAACTTCGCTTGATCTACCATTTCCGTAAAGGAACTCTCCGGCCTTAATCATGAGTCATCGTTGCCTCATTTCTACCCCAAAATTTAGTAGAAATTAACATATGATGATCAAATTTTCTTCTATGTTAGAGAAATTTTATTCTGATAAAAATAAAAATTACCGTGCCGGCAGAGTAAAAATTACTGTACCGGCAGGTTACCATTTACCAACCGTTCTAGAATTTTCGTTATAATCTACATAAAAATTATTGGACTGGAAGGGTAAAATTTATTATGCGTCAGGATAAAATTTCTCAAACGTAGAATAAAATTTAATCCTCATATATTAATTTTTACTAAATTTCGGGATAGAAATGAGGAGACGATGACTACACTTTTATAGAATGGTAGGATAATTTTTATCAAAAATTTCTCTCCGTGTACTTGATTCAATTATTTTTTTCCAGTGTACAAAATGAATTCTATACTCAGTTTTTCTATGTGCCGAAGGGATGAACTCCACTAATAACATTTTCCATAATGCCGCCAGCCTTATGCTTCAATCATATTATCTTTTGTTCTCTCTCTTGTGACTCCTTAAAAACGTAAATCCAGGTATTTAGTCTCGCTCCGTTATACGTGTCGCAGATGCTGGATGTCGTCGGGAGGGACCACCAGGAGTGCCCGAAAAAAAGCAGATGAAATTTGTTATGGTTTCCCGAGGGTTCTGCTAACCACCAAATAGAGCAAAACTGCCTCGCGATCATCATATACCTACATGCTTTTGGTTTACATTATTATGAGGGTGAGAATGTTCAGGAGGAATGGAGTCGTGTGACTAATACCGATTCGTCATGATATACCTTGATACCTCCAAAGTACTCAATCTGTTTCCATTTACCTTCGAAAAGGTTCTATGGTATCCAGGGAAGTTTTCATTCTGAAGAGTGAATGATCAATTGAGTCCAGTCAATGATTAAATCTTCATTGATAGTATTAATTACATCTGTTTCATTATTGCTTGCGAATGGAAGCGTTGTAATCGCTCAAATTTAAGTTTCCAATTTTTTGTGTTAAGATAATTAAATATGGTCTTGAAAGCCCGAATATGCGATTTTTAGATGGTGTCTGTATGTTTGTGTGTATATATGTATGCGGTCTTTTCATTTCCGAATGGAAGCATTGCAATCGTTCTATTGTTAGATTCTGTAAGTTTGCTTAGGAATGATATTTCCATTTTTCGGTTTTTCATGGAAAATCCTTGTTAGCACTCTCACTTTTGTAAAAATTGGCATATTAACTTGAAATCTGGTATGAAGTTTCCTCTTTGCATCAGAATGTTCCATATTAAAAATTGGCTGAATGGAATAGTTAGTTTAAGAGATATTCAAGTTTGTATCCAAATCTATTTTCTTGAAAATCTCAAAAACTACTCAACGGATTTCCATTTTTTTTCAAAATATGCGTCTCAATGTCTTCTATCTCAATCAGTAAAAATACGCATAGCCATTCATACAAAGTTTCCGAGATATTTTCATTTGTCGATTTTTCTTCAATTTAATGGAATGTTCAATTTAATGTAATTTTGGGAAGTAATTTGGGGGTCTCGGGGAAGGGACGACTTTATCTGGTCGGATTTTTCCCTAACTTAGGTTTGTCTTAAACCTTTAGCAAATGCGATACAGGGGGTTGGAAAGAGTTCGAAGGGCCAGGGAGGGGGGNGAGAAAAGCACAAATTGCAAGAATGAGGAGACATATCCGAGAGTGAAAAAATTGTATTATGCTGAAACCATTCGGAAGCATACCATCAATTTATTGATGGCGCAGAAAATATTGAAACCTCACTCAGTGACATGCTCACTATCATATGCTCATTGCCCCTTATTTGTTTCTTCATTTTTTGCTTCCAAATAGAAGCTTTGTAATCGTCCGATTTTTACATTTTATAATTTTGACTGGAAATGCTGTCCGAAACGTAAAGATACGAAGTGTCGTGACCATATATGTGTGCGAACACGTCCATCGCTACCTTCCCGACGGTCAATTTTTAGAAAATCGAGTAATCAACTGACTAAAGTAATTCTGAGAAATCTGAAATTTTTGCAGATTATAGGACTTAAGGTGCACTCACTCTATGCAAAATTTCAGCCCCGTCGGTCGAATAGTTGTTTAAGAAAACGCAATTGATTTTAAAATCGTTTTTTGCGAATATCTTAAAAATTAGTTTACTGATTTCCATTTTTGTTTCAAAATATTCATCTTGATGTCCTCTACCTAGCTTAAACGAAACATATAGATCCATTCCCACAAAGTTTTCAAGATATTCCCATTTTTCTGCCTTTTGCTTCCGAATGGACCGAATTGACTGATTTTCTCATCTTTATTGCAAATGATCTAGGATGCTGTGAAACGTGAAGAAATTATGTTTTTATGGTCATGTCTGTATATATATATGTATCAGGTGTGTGAATATGACTCCGCCCTTTCCCAACAGATGTCGTTTTTAGTATTGCTTACGTGCACTAATAAATGGCAACAGTTGTATTCGATAGTACTTTATGTCGGCTGTCAAACGCACTATGTGACATTTGGTTGAAATGTAAGCAACAAGTGTTTTTACCTCCGTGACAATGTCGGTTTTCATTCCAAGTAAACATCATTTGCGGGGAGTGTTATTACACTATTATATTGCAAAGAAAAGTGTAGCGGAAACTCATCGTTTGCTTGTGGAGATTTACGGTGAGCATGAATGGTTTCGACGATTTCAAAATAATGGCTTTGGCATTGAGGACAGACAACATAGAAAACCACCAAAAAAATTTGAAGATGCTGAATTGGAGGCATTATTGGCAGAGGATTCTTGCCAAACTCAATCAGAATTGGCTGCAGCATTAAAAGTTGAACGATCAACTATTGCAAAGCGTTTAAAAGCAATGGGAATGGTTCAAAAATTTGGTGACTGGGTTCCATATGAATTGAAAGAAAGAGACATGGAACGTCGAAAAACAATTTGTGAAATGCTACTTTAAAGACAGCAAAGAAAACGATTTTTGCATGGAATAGTCACAGGAGATGAAAAATGGATATATCATGAGAATCCTAAACGCCAAAAAGTTTATGTGAAGCCAGGTGAACTCTGCCCACCCCAGCCAAAAAGAAATATTCACAGTGCCAAGGTTATGCTCTACATTTGGTGGGATCAGAGAGGTGTTGTATTGTGACGGAATTTTTGAGAATTCCGCCACCTGTACACAACTTAGTGGTAGAATTAAGTAACTCGTAAGAGTGAGTAGGTAAGTGTGAATTTATTTCGATCTTTTCGGAGAGAGAGTCGCGATTCCTTTAACCCCAAAGTTAGCACCCCTACCGAAGGGCGATGCAACACCCCTTTTAGCTCCAGCTCGTAGAAACCGGTCTCCAAGAACATCAGGAAGGGCCTCGCGGGGAAAACAACGTTCGATTTCTATAAATAATCAAATTCACGTGTCGATACACATTAAAAACGAGTAAAAAGTAAAATCTCCGGTTCAAGTAATATTACAGTTTTTGTTCTCTTTTAGTTTCATTTATCTTTCTAGTTTACTTCGGATTTTAGGGGATAAATTTTCGGTTTTATGGTTGAGGGAAAATTTACAGTAATTGTATTTTGCTAGGTATATTTTTGTATTTTGAAATCTCGCGAATCCTGAGAGGGACGACGATCCACCGCGGTTCAGAGCCGACACACCGAGCTTCCCGGTGAGATCTCGCTGATCTCGTTGAGTGCGGCTGCTGATCACAGAGGTTGAGGTGAAATACTCATGCTCCCTGGCTAAGGCATTTCGTGGAGTCGTTGGAATCACCAGTGCAGCTGGAAGGCCATGCGGATGAACATAGCCCACTCGTCTGCATGGATCGCCATGGGCTATTCTCTC
>NW_021681115.1:90932-97815 GCF_001412515.2 Diachasma alloeum
AGATCATCGCATCGGAATTGATATAGCCTTCGGATCCTCCAGCACTCCAGTTTCTGGACGATGCGGAGAGATCGTTGGCCTGGACTCTTCGGACCCCCCATTCCCTTCGTGATAACCTCTCTCTCAAGGTCAATTCACGTACTCTCACTCTCGGGAATTGAATCGAATTTAATTTTCTTAAATTCAATTGAAATTAATTTATTTTATTTATGGAGAATCGAAATTCTATTGGAGTTGAAGTATTATTGAGAAATTGAATAAATCACGGAGTAAATTTAAAAGTAATTCTCTCATCCCCTATTTAATTAACTTTCTGGTTCTTCCTTTTGATTTTTCTGTATCTTTTGGTAAATTCGCGACATCCTTCCTAAGACCGAGCGACCGATCCTACCCCGCTCTCCGAATACCTCCGAGCTAGTCGAGCTAATTCCGCAACCTCTGCCTTGATCTCCCCAATTATGGCTAAGTTTTCGTATGGTTCTTTTTAATGCGGTTCGTTGACACCGCTGGAACAAAAGTCAGCTGGCGCCCGATAACATTTTTCCCGTTTTCCCGTTTATTTCATTTATTCGGTTTTCAAGGATTTTCGTGGGGACATCGAGGACAGAGGCCGAAGGTGACAACACTCCGGCTGTTTTGAGTTTCGCATCGAGTTATGGATAAGTCTACGGTTATATTTCAAGTTTTGAGGTTCACATGGGTTAGTGCCGTCACAGTATATTATGAGTTACTCGAACCCTCTCAAACTATTAATGGAGAAGTTTACCGACGACAACTAATGCGTTTAAAGCGAGCCATAGAAGAAAAACGACCAGAATGGGTGAATAGGCACAGTAAATTAATTCTTCAACATGACAATGCCAAACGGCATACCGCCCAAGTTGTTAAAAGATATTTAGTTGGAAAGGAGTGGGAAATGCTATACTCCACCCGCCATATTCGCCAGACATAGCTCCTTCGGATTACCACTTATTCCGAACACTGCAGTCAGATCTTACGGGAGAACGGTTCACTTCATACGAAAGTATCAAAATTTGGCTTGCTAATTGGATCAGCTCAAAAGACCAGGATTTCTTCAGGCAAGGAATACATAAATTACCTGAAAGATGGGCAAAGGTTGTAGCTGCAGATGGAGCATACTTTCAATAAACTTTTCTTTAATTTTCTAAACTAGCAAATGTGTTTTATTTGAACAAAAAAGGGTGGAGTCATATACACACACCCAATATGTGAAAATTTATTTCACTAAGGATAATTGGGCGAGCCCGGAAGGTTGGAAAAAAAGTAGCAATTTTTTTGTTTTTTTTTTACGTATTGTTCAAATGATGGAAAAGGTGTGTGCAAAGTTTCAGACTGCTGGGGAGCATGGTTAATTTATTATGAATTTTTGAAAAAGTGGTCATTTAACCCGTGATCTTATGGAAATCACAAAAAAAAACTGCAAAACCCATGGAAAAAATGCAGCCAAAGTCATGAAACTTTAGACACATTTAGAACATGTGATCAATGATTTTTTAAGTGAAAAAGATTGTCGCCTAGGAGCATTGTTTATTATTAATGGCGAAAAGAGCACTGACAAATGAAATTTCTGCGCACGCAGCCCAAACAGGCAGCAACGTTCCAAGTACCGATCGGGTGGGGGTAGCGCGGTCAATTTAAACGTCTCTTGAGAGAGAGCGATGAAGCGTTGTGATTGGAGCTCCCTCGAGCCAGTGGTACCAGCTCCTGGTGAAAAAAAAACTACCGACGATGTTGCCACTTTTTCGCATGGATTAATATTTTTTCATTTATTAAAAAAACAATCTGAAAATCATTCAATGCGTGGAACAGATAGAAATAAATTTGATTAGCTCCAAAAATAATTTTTAACCGGAAATACTCTCTAATATTACCTGAATTTTCAATCCAAATGGGAAAAATCTTTTGTTCAGAAAAAAATCATTGTACGCTCTCTACCTTGTGCAAAAATCAAGATATCAACTTTACATTTGGAGAGAATCTTTCTTTTATCATAACAAAGGTTCGTAGTGACGATAGGCTCAATTGCATCAGTATTTTCGGAATTATTCAAATTTTGTTTGCAAACTTGTTATATGCAATATTCAAAAAATTACGTAACCGACATGATTTTTTTTTTCAAAATATTCATCTCGATATCGTCTACCTCGATCAATCAAAATATGTATACACTGAGAGAAATACCGTCATATCACAAATCTCATTCCTTGCGTAGAATATCTCATTTCATACATTGAAGTGATTTGTCGTTCTTTGCTATTCAGAAAATGTATTAGGCTCTCCAACTGGCCCACTGATGGTACTTCCCAACTGAATTATAGATAAAAGCTAACAAAACTTATGCCAAAGGGTTTCCTACTGCCCTGATGAAGCTCGGTGATGTTTACAGGAATGATACCTTCGGAACTGCCCATCATGTGCACAGTTCGATGATGGGAGATGGAATCGACGTCAGAGCTAGTGGATTTCTCATGAAGAAGGAACTTGATTACTTTGCCAAGACTTTGGATAATCCTGAGAAACCATTCCTCGCTATTCTTGGTGGTGCCAAGGTCGCTGATAAGATTCCGTTGATCAATAACTTGTTGGATAAAGTTAATGAGATGATTATTGAGACTGGTATAACATACACGTTTCTGAAAGTTACTTACAGAATGAAGGTAATTGTGCATAATAAATTCATTCTAAATAATAAATTGATCAAAATAAATTCATTTCTAATAATAAATTAATCATAATAAACTCAGTCTCTCCCTACTATAATAAACTAAGATTACATAAGACTAAGATTTACATGAGAAGGTTTTGTGAGAAACTATATCCAGCAATACTACGCGTATTTGAGATTCAACGAAGAAAGTGGATATATGCATTCAAAACAAATTTTCAATTCAAAGTTCCCTTTTTCTCAACCGTTCATGAGGAAATGAGGCAAAAGTCAATTTTGCAACTAACAGCCTTGTCGGACAGCTGCGCAAAGTTGTCATTTGTGATTTCATTTTCTCATCAAAAGTTTTGCAAATTTAATTTATAATTTTTTCAAGTAGAAAAAATTGCAACCTCTGACATCATTTGAAGGGTAAGTATTTATTAGTTTTTTTTTTTTTTAATATTCAAGTTGGAAGTGGAAACTGTTTAACATATTTGACATTTGCCAGTTATAGCCTTTATAGTTTGAGGGATATTTAACGCAAGCCCATTCGGTTTAAAAAATTGCACATTGGCTTCGTGAGGGATGTTTACATGTTTTTTCATATAGAAGATGGTGAAAACCAAATAAAGTTGAAATATGTTCTCATATTTCCTGTAATTCACTGGTTATTCAGTTATGTTAGGAGTTATGAGCACTTTCTTAACTCAATGAATGAGAAAAAATGAAAAAAATGAAAAAATAAATTAAAGCTGAGCCAGAAGCATCCATGTGCTTATCAAAAGATCAGTATTGAAACCTTTTTAGTGACTTGATATCATCCACAACAACATGAGAATTTGTCTCAATGTTGGTAAGTCAGGAAACCATGAGTCAGTTTATTTATAAATGATATTATCCTT
This sequence comes from Diachasma alloeum, assembly GCF_001412515.2. Classification (NCBI taxonomy): domain Eukaryota; kingdom Metazoa; phylum Arthropoda; class Insecta; order Hymenoptera; family Braconidae; genus Diachasma; species Diachasma alloeum. The sequence goes on from NW_021681115.1 coordinate 94,503, forward strand.
CATCAATTTAATTGAGAAGAGTCGAAATCCAATATTCAGGATTGGACTTTGGAGAGAGAATTTTTCCCCGAATATTGATTCAGTGAATCTATTTTTGTTTTATAAAATACGAATTGTTCATTCGTAATTTTAATCAATTATTTATATTAAAAAACAAACGAATGTTTGTTGTCTTATTTATCTGTTGATAATACCATCTGGATACTGGTCAGGTTGAAGGCCAACTCCATTTAATTGGAATCATCGTTTCACTCATTAAAACATCCTCAAAATACATCTAGGGATGCTTCTTGTGTCCTTGGACACAATGACACATTCAGGATTAATAATGTTTTATCCCAATAATCTGAAGTTTCTCAGTTTTCAAATATTCTGTCACTTTGACAGCGTCTCGAGAATTATTTCACGAGATTTTAAGACGATTTTCATCCGAAAAATCCGGAAAAAACCTGATAAATGAGTGAGTGATTCCCTTTCATTTTCTGTGGAAAGGAATCAAATTTTCCAATGCACTGATAGTCATTGCCTCCTTCGTGCAATGGTCACCAGTCAACAAATTATTATTATGAAGTTCTTCGACATAAACTAATTGAGAAAGTTTATTAAAAATATCATAGTATTACAAACATTCATGTTTGTTTATTTATTTATTTGTTACTTAATATTGCTGATTTCAGCTAGCGTTAACATCTGGCGTTAGCCAATTAGCCCATTGTCAATGGTTTTGGTATTTAGTTATCAACGTACTGGTTGACATTGCCTCCTTCGTGCAAAAGTCACTAGCCAGGACGCGCAAACGTGACTCACTCATGTCGAGTACACGCAGGCGTAAAAGAGAAATATTAGAAAAGTAATTTCAACTCAAAGAATTGAATATTACCTTTCGAGGTTACATCGCACTTGTAGAGTAATAATTTCTCCAGTAGCGATATTTCTCGTAGGATTATTCCTTCAGAAGACTCACTTCTTTTCATTTTAATATTTATTCACACGGTATAATGAAAAAGTTAATAATAAACTGATTTTGAGTAAATTAAGTTGCTCTCTATCATGTGTCTCTTTCAAGCATAAAAAATGTTATGAAAACGACAAGTCGGTGGGGGCGCTACCAGGCCTTCATGGCACATTTTTTCGAATTGCTCTCTAAACTTGTGGTTCGATCTGCATGATCAGCGGTAGTACCAGTAAATATCCAGATTGTAATCCCGAGAACGAAATTGAAATATAATTTTCAAGATTAGATCTGTATTCATTTTTTTTATAAATAAATATCAGAATTGTCGAAAGAAGGCCGACAATTAATTTATACACCTAATATTATGCAAGTTCTGAGTTTGTCCTGCGTGTCGGCATGATAGATCCTGTCAATTGCACTCAGTCCTTTGATAGCATTATTTATGATCCATGGTTCTTGGACCAATGCTATTGCTATCTCCAACCCAGCTAGTAGCCTGACTAATGTCGCCGAGGCCGCCTTACTGTAATGCAAATTAATCTGTACAACATGCACCCGAGTCATAGCCATGAGAGCTTTTACTCAGGCACCCCCACTGTACCTGTCTTCTTTTTCCCACTGCGGTCCTTTCCAAGTTCCCTTATGGTTACTTTTTGCAGCCCACAGGTCGGAATTGCAGACCTGCAGAGCCGCAAGCGTAATATCGTCGATCAGAGCAGTGAAGTGGACACTTTCAACGTCCCTAGTTTCACTGCCCCGAACGACAACCCACTTGCTGGTCATCAGACCCTTGTTTTGCTTCTCAAGGAAATACAATGCTTCCTGAGAAGTGGTTTCTGAGTCCTCCAGGTGCACCACTACCCGGTGTTTTTTTGGAAGCTCCCAGAGTGATACAGCGTGTATGGTGTGCCCACTTATTTTGTTTTCAGGAAATAAGCTTTTTAGCCAATTTTCTGCTGCCTCATCTGTGCAGTTAACCACAACCACACCGTCTCTCTCCCAGACCCCGTCGAAGGTGGGTGCCGTGACTCCAACCGGTAGGGCTAAAATAGCCCCATTCAGAAGCTTCCTCACCTCTATCACCCCTCCGGTATCCAGTTTTTGATCTGGCTACGACTGAGGTATCACTGCCAGTTTGATTAAGTTGGCAGTATTCTAAGCATATGTGCGTTGATTCCGCTTCTTGTGCTTTTCCTCTTTCGGCCCAGTCTGAGGACTGGCCGTGTTGTGCTCAGAATGAAGTCATTTTTCAGCCCTCCCCTGAGCACCCCTAGTACTTCCCACTTCAGTCTTAGAGGCAGCCTCGACCAAGGTTTCTAGAGCCCCTGAGGTCTGCTGTTGTCTCAGCCTTCTGAACTTCCTCCTAGCAGCTCCACTCAACCTGACCCTTCCTGTTTTGTAACTTTCAGAGCTGGTTACGTCTGCTGTGGTCTTTTCCAAGCGTTCGCCAATGCTGGCCGCGCCCGAAGGGTTATTTTTTATATTGTAAAATTAGTGTTTATTGATTTCTTATTTATGAGAAATAACTCAAGAAAATGTTAGGATTAATATAAACAAAATCTTTCATTTATTAAATGTTTTATCTGAATAGTTACGTTCAGAATTCAATGCCCGATAAAGAGAGCATAATTTGATTCCTGACATATAAATTCATGTCATCGTGCTGCGCCGATATAAATTAAAAAATTCATCTCTTACTTCAAATTAACTTCACTCATTCATCCATACAAAATTGCAATTAGGCCTTTTACATTTGGAACAAATAATTAGGGAAGGCGAACAACCTTGTGTGCACAACGGTTAGAATTTACAAATATACGACAATCGACAAATCAATATGGATCAGACTACTCGAAATACTGTCAATTAAATTATATGATCTGTATTCGTCCACGTCCGAGTACCGAAAGCCGTCTGGCTGGTTATCCACGGTAAGACAGCGGTCTGCCTTACTCTAGCGCTAGCGCTTTGTTGGATATTTTTGGAAATTATTGATGGCGCGAGGGTATAAATGGTAGTATCATTACAATGTTTAAATGTTCAATTTTGGTATCTATTTTGGTCCCGCGAGTAACACGGAAGAGCGGTATCACCCGGTCAGAGCCATGTTTGCTGGGGCTTGGCTTGTCCTAAGACTACTCTCAGAGGTCGCCCAGGTTTCTGAGAGGCACTGTTCACGACACAGATCCCTCTGCGTCACACATTCCTCGGCACGGTTATATAATTCTGTGCTTAAATACTGCATATGCCAGGCTTACACCGTGGATTTGGGTGGGTCCTTCTTAGTAGTCACGGGCGATGGCAGTCTTTAAACTCCCACGGCCCACGACCGAGCCCCCCCCCCCCCCCCCCCCCCCC
>NW_021681115.1:97827-108662 GCF_001412515.2 Diachasma alloeum
CCCCACCAATGACAAGGTGGAAACCCGGTCGGAGGGGATTCGATAGATATTATCACAAGGAATATATTGACGCCAAAAAAAGTTCATTTGATGCAGTAATTTTTGAGATATTGAGAGCAGAATTTTTTTTCAAAATCGCCGTATCTCAAAAACTACTAAGTCGATTGAGCTGAAATTTCGCCCAAATGTGCTCCAAAATAATACCAATTATGAGCCAAAATTTCAGATTTGTACCTATTATTTTAACCATTTTTTTGTCGAGATTTATAAAAAAAATTCCAAAATTTATGCTTAACATACGGACGTACACACAGACGACCTCGAAAAACTTAGGATCTCGACGTTCCATGATATTCTAAGTTATTTCCAAGCAAAATTAGAGAATCGGAAAATCGACCGATTACCAAGCTTCCATTCGGAAGCAAAACGTAGTGCCTTCGTCAGGAAGTTCTATTGAACTACAAAATTCTATTAGTTTTTGCCTATTCTCTTAGAAATATTCGGAGCTTTTCTCCACATATCTTGAAAAGATGATGGTCAATAAGAATGGTTTTATGGAAAAAAAAAAAGGAATCTAGATACGCGGCAGCGTATCGGCCAAGAAAAATTTTGACCGACTGAACAAAACATCAAGCCGAGCGCACCGCGTATCTATAGACGACAAAACTTCCCACTCCACTACCTCTAAATGATTTACATTCGGTATAATGAAAACGGGACGACAAATCGGGAAAGTGGCGACAGTGACATTATATAAATTGCCTATCAGCTTTTCAACGGTGTAACTATCGTAATTTTTGGATTAACAGTAAAAAAGATACGCGTATAGCAACGAGTTGATATTCACATTCTCGCGATTCACATTATAAAGTCGGAGAATCAAGTTATAACGTTGACAGCGCCGGTCCCACTGAGGGACCCTCATATTCAACGTTGAAGTGTTGCCACTAGTGCATTTGAATATGGGTTATGATGTTGTTATGGAGAACCACGGAAAATGTTCTTCTTTACGTTAAATCACTTATTAGAATGAAACGGAAAATTGACTCGGTGTTCTGTTTTGTTTTCTCTCGTCGAAAATTCGAATTTCATCCCGCCATATCTATGTTCATATGCGGACCTCGGGCATAAAGGTAGTTTATGCACTATTTGTGAGGTTATCGGTTTATGTTTGGAATGTGACAAAAGTGAGATGTGTCGAAAATATTGCGTGATCAAGTATTAAATGTCCGTAAATAGTTAAATTCGAAAACAAAATATTTATTTTTCTCCAAGTGTAACAGAAAATATTTTCATTCCGTGGAGAAAAATTCACTAAATTAAGTGACAGTGAAATGCGAACAATTTTGTGATTGTTTAGGAAAAATTAGTAGGAGACGGTGGGATTAAATCACTGAAATAGACTATTCACTGGAAAGGGCACTGCAATGCCAGACTCGTAAATGGAAAACTAGCCAGAGAGAAGTAGATTTTGGGAGCCACCTCTCTCACTCTCTCAACGGTGCGCATGCGCGTAACATGTCAAGCGACGCACGGTACAAGCAAGTTGAGAAGCTTAGGTTGAGTAATGCGCAGTGAATTGATGTGTTAAAGATTGTTTTGATGCTAAAAGGATAAATAAATGTTGAGACGTTCTACTTTTCCATCACAATATTGGAAAGATCAAATAGAGATCAGAAACTCGAGCCACGTTCTTGAATTTGAGGAATTAATTCCTCTTGGAATAAAAGTTTATATCATTCAAATATCAACTTCCTGTTTCAGGAATTATATTGGCCATACCGAAATTTGAAATTCCGAATACTGAGGACGGTACTGACTCAGGGGATTTCGATTTTCCGTCAGATTAATTCAATAAACAATCTATTGAATTGTATATTCTTATGTATTTTTTCCATGTCAATTTATTCGTAATAAAATTGTAAATACCCCATGTAACAGGATACATTGGGAAAGAAGAAAATTTTCAACTGTCACATGTTATGAGTTTGAATTCCTATTCTAAAAAAAACATACACTTAAAGTCGATAACTATCGATATCTCGCAAGTCTGTCACGCTTATTCCTCATTGGTTCCAGTTGTCTGAGACGGCAAATTTAATTCATGATTAATTTCATTTTGAGATTTTTAATTATGATTGTTACAATTACAGCGCGCTGTAATTGTAACAATCATAATATGTAATCAAAAAGAACTGAATGCCAATGCTAAATTCTACACGTTGTCCAATATAAGAGAATACTTTTGGAGCAGACGGTACGACAGAGACAGGTGCCCCCCAAATCGCCTCCCTCTCTCGGCTCGCTTCAGGCGGCTCAGTGCCCTTTCCAGTATATAGTATATTTCAGTGGATTAAATGGATACTTTGAACCCTTTTCAAAATGTTGATGTCTTATTGAAGTGTTGATGAAATAGAATTTTTTTTTGAAATTAAAGTACAGTCAGCCTCTTTGTAATAAGCTTAGACTGAGGTCAATCGATGAATTTGTTCCTTGGTTATAATTATTGAAACAAGAAGTCAGAAGAGTCAATTCCAGCCAATGTTTCCCTAATATTTTTAAAAACAAAACAAATGGGAAATTGCCGATGTATAGCATATAGTATAGCTTTTTTTGCTATTAAATTAGCAGTATACTTCCGAATGGTCATGTTGTATTTTTTTTCTTCCGTATATGATTTATATTTTTATATTTTACACAATCGGGAGCTGCACTGGATCCAACACCTTACAGAACTTGGCTGTTTAGCTATATAGACAAAACTGCGTGCGCCGTCGTGCTTTTTACATAGCGCAATAACCCTCCTGGATTAATTCGATCCAATAATTACTTCAAAATTACTGACGACAATGATCACGAAGAAGATGAGAATGGAATATTAATAGTAGCAACGTCATTATTTAAAGTCTACACCTGTTCTCTTTTGTAATTTCTGTCTGGGGTTTTTGGAGAGGACATGGGTTATGGGCTCCAGATAACTAAAATATCAGTTTTTCAAAAAACGATATTTTAGTTGCACATAATAGGTTTGCATGAATCCTTAAAATTATTAAATAACTAGATTAACCTTGAATGAATTTGAACATTTTTCTTTCATTCAAATAATCAACGAAAGTGTATTTCCCACAATCATGGAAAGGCAACAAACTTTCGAATACCATAAGCGATTCCTGAAATTCTTATATAAATCAAATGAAAGAATGATACTATTTATATCATAACAAAATTTCAATAGAATGTCATTAAAAAAAAATTATTTATTCATAATTGATTGAGTTTGAAACATCACATTTGAGGAAACCATGAAAAAGCTAATTTTCGGAGAAACTAATGAAAAATTTGAAATTTCTGAAAATTATCATAAAAAATTTAAATCAACGGAGGCAGTTATCGTAACCATCGTTCAACTTCCACTTGAGGGCATCAATACAAACATTTCAAGCCATGATACAATTCATTCGAAGCCAGGAATCCAAAGATATCTGCGGAAGTCTGATTTTCAAAAAAAAAAACTTTGCAAATTTTCACAAAAATCACAGTAACGATTGGTGCTGTCGTCTTCATCTTTGAACTCGGTCGAAAGGGAATCTTAACAATTTTTTTAAGCCGTTATTTAATGAATTTGAAACATTTTTTTTTAGTTATCGTAAAAAAACCTATTTTTGAACAAATTCGAAAATTTTAAAAATACGTTAATGAATTGAATTTCAATTAATAGCAGTCGATGGGGCTCAGTAAGACCTACAGTTGAGAAGAAAAAAAACATACACACGTACGGACGCGGTCTAAAAATTGCATTTTCAGAATTTTTGAATCATAATGGGTTGATATAACACAAAAAATCGAAAACTTAAATTTGGTCGATTACAATGCGTCCATTCGGAAGCAAAAAAACAAAAACAGATGTTTACGAAAAGAATTCTTTGTGAACATTTTGTTCGACTTTTCCTATAAGGAAATCAATTCATCTCTCCAAGAAATACAATCCACATAGGAATCATTAGAGTAAAAATTGAATGAGGAACCAAATCAAGTCAGAAAATTATTAATAGATAATTATAAATTCAAATTCGGTGGAGACAATAAATCCGGAGTAGAACTGTCTATTTCCCTTCAATTGTTGATTCAAAAAATGTTACGAAAAATGTGATGAAATGTTATGAAAGATCTTATGAAAAATAAATGAGTTAAATAGAATTGAAAAGAACAAATTTCACCGGATGTAAAAACAGTCCTTGCTTATTTTAAAAAAATAATGAAATCTGCCTAAAAACACAAAAACAAATGTTTTTGTAAAAAAACTGGGCCAAGAAATAGTATCTTATGTCATAAGGCTGAAATCCGAGGCTTTTCCAGATTGCGACTCGGCTTCGCCTCGTCTCCCAAACCATGCCTCGTGCTACGACTTGAACGTAGTCTGGAAAATCCGAGAACTTCAACCGAATGACATATACTATTTTTCCTCACGAATGCCCATTCTCATGTGTGTGTGTGTGGGGGGGGGGGAGAGAAAAGCGGGATACGGGGGTACAGCCCCCGACGGGGCGGAGCCCCCCCCCCGGAAAAAAAACAAAATCAACAATATTTTCAAAAATTAAAAAACAGAAATAATGTTCCGTAGAAAAAGTGAACAAATAAAAAGATAACATTTCTGTAATTTAAAAACAAAGAAAATTTTTTCTCTGAAGAAAAAATCGAAAATAGTATACGAAAGCAACGCAACAACACATCCTGCGGGATGCTGTTATCAGATGGGGTATTGTGGCTATTTGTAAAACACAACGGGTGTTCATCCACTGATTTTTGTCGAATTGTACAAGATTCAGCCTCACGAGCGTTATCAGGAACGTCCTGCGGGACGTTGTTGTTGTCAGAGAGGTTATCATCGCTGTTTATAGCATGTTGGTAACTCACTAAACTCAAAGTCACTGATACACGCGACGTCAAAGTACAACTGGGTTCCTCTTCGAACATATCCTCAGATTTTTCTCCTTCTCCATCACTGTCTGGAATAATTACGTATTTTTTCGACTCCATCTTTTCACTATTGACACTTCCAGCACTCGTCTATGCTCGCACGACTATAGAAATGGTTGACGCGATAGTATCACGTGAGAACGTGAGATAGCCATACTCGGCTCACTTCACGTTGTGTTCAGTCTGAGAAAAGGCTCCACTTCAGACTGAATAGTTACGGCAGTCCCATTAAAGTGGTTTTAACAGACTGCAAACAGCTGTTCGCCGTTGAGGTGGAAAAACGCCATATTACCGTCTAAAAATAGGCTGAAAAAAGCCTCCAAGTGGGCATCAGTGAGGAAAAATTTTTGTTTGATTTCTACTGGGAAGTCGAAGTTTTTGAAAAATACATAGAAATAAAAAAGGAAGCCAAGTCAGGAATTTTGAATAAATGGTGATAGTGCACAATCAGGTTTCTATAAGAAAAATAGTTCTCAATGGAATAAGTTTTCTAAAAAAATTCTCCATGAAATCAAAAATCAGTAGGAGCAGGACCAACGTTCTTGGCGCGGAGTTTTTCAACTCACTGTCTGTATCAATCTACTCCTCCATCCATTGATCCGCGCCAAAGACGTTGGTCCTGCTCCTACTGATTTTTGATTTCATGGAGAATTTTTTTAGAAAACTTATTCCATTGAGAACTATTTTTCTTACAGAAACCTGATTATCCACTATCACCATTTATTCAAAATTCCTGACTTGGCTTCCTTTATTATGTCTATGTATTTTTCAAAAACTTCGACTTCCCAGTAGGAATCAAAAAAAACTTTTTCTTGGCCCAGTTTTCTGACAAAAACATTTGTTTTTGTGTTTTTAGTTTGCTCTTTCCGTACAACTTAGGAGGGTGGGTCAAAATGGGTTTTTTAAACTTATCTTTCAATATTCATAACTCAGAAGCAAATTGATTAATTGAGTTCAGTCTGAACTTATCATAAAGGGGAAGAGTTAAACTTTCCAAATGACAAAAACTTATCCCATTTCATAAAAAATTGAATGAGTTATCAAGATTGAAAAAAAACACAAGTGTTCATTTTGCGCCACTCGCTCTTCTTCTATTGAGATATCTTTTATACAGATTCCTTGAAATACTTTTTCTGAGTGCTTTTCCCTGCGTATGGACAAAACCACGGCCAAGTGTCTGATTTTCATGGCAATTTCACGGCTTTCGGTGGTCATTTGGCAGACATTTAGGACGTGTCCACATTGCCAAGGGGGAGGGATAATATTGATCCCCGATTTTTTCCCTCAGGATTGACCCTCATTTTGACTATTAATTATTAAAAAACGCTTTCACAATTAACCTTCGTTATCTGATTTTCTGTCACATTGTACAAACACAAAATTATTACTCCAAAATCATCCACATAAATAATGGCCATCCACAATGTATAAAGATTGAAAATTCATTAGCGATTAAAGTGCAATACTTATTAAATTAATTAAGTGAGTATTTATTGACCTTGACGTCTGGAATACTGTTTATTTTTCAAATACCCACAAAGGACACTTAATAATAATTGGCCGTCAGTTGTACTTAGTTTTTGACCCTTATATTTTGACTCTTGTATTTTAATCTTTATATTTTGACCCTTAATCATCGGTCGGGATTTTATTAGTTCGCTGCATAATGGGTCACACCCAATTCCATCAAAATATGGAAGGGTCAAAGTAGAAAACGCAAAATATAAAGGTTCAAATTCAAGGGCCAGAATATAAAGATTAAAATATAAGGGTCAAAATATCAGGATCAAACTATAAGGGTCATAGCCGTAAAATGGCTGTAAAATGGCTATGAAAATTCGTGGCTTGGCCGTGGCCTATCCATACGTGCCTTCACGTTCTTTCTTTTCTTATTAAAAAAAATCATACAAAAAAACTTGAAAAATTTAAGGCAAAGAATTTCTATAGAAAATGTCTTAATAGAATAAATTGTATGGAAAAATTGAAACCTATTGATTTTTCGCTTTAAAAAATTCTACAGACGACGTAAAATGTCACTGAATTGGGATATTTGAATTGTCACCCCTTGATTTGTCGAGTGATGTCTGGCCGAACATAGCTGCCAAATCAGCCTTGGTTATTCTTGGTTCAACATTCTGCGAGATGTAGCAATCGTTGGTAAGTTGGAGAGAATAAGGAAAAATTCAAAATCAAAAGATGAAGCAGTAAGCCATAAATCGGATTTGATGTTTTACGTAGTTCTGGATTCATTTCGAAAACGAGTGGTCCTGGGAGGAAATGTTTGAAAACATTTTTAGTAGTTCATAAAATTTCTGGCAAAGAATTTCTTTTCGTATTTTCCTCTCAAATCAGTCATTAACGAATTATTTCTTCAAACAGACACGTACGAAAAAATTTAATAGGAAAACATGATGGATTTCTACTTAATTTTCCATTAGCTTTTGGTCGATTCTATTGAAAACGTCAAAATATTGAATGGAAAATGTTCTATAGTTTTCAACTTATTCTATTGAGATATTTTCTACAGACATTTCTCGACATAAATTATACGAATTTTGTCAGTGTACCCGTTTATACAAAATCTTCGAGGCATCGATATTCGTATAATTTTTTTCATTAGGATACATCCCTAGGATGAAACAGGTTTTTCCTAAGATTGTCCCTTTGGTTTTCGTAGATAATGTTTATAATAGCCCCCTGCGATTTAATAAAATTCTAGCTGTACTACACCGTTTAGAAAATGATGAATAATTAAATCCGGGCTTCTAACACGTAAGGCATAGGCTAACGGGAGGTAATGGATCCGAACTCGATTTTTCCATCTTATGAAAAAACGGTTCCTACGATGTTCGTAAAAAAAAAGAATCGTGATAGATTGATAAATTCCGAATAAGGTGAATTTTTTTGTAAAATTTTGTACTGCATAGTTTCTGCGATATTCAACTCTACAAAGAGGAAATTTCGTGAAATAATAATACCTCACGATTAAATTGAGAGAATGTAAAAAATCAATCATTTAGAAGAATAATGAGTATTTTCAGTGAATAATAATAGCTCTTTCAATAATTCCGTCAATAATTATACATTAGAAAAATGTTCCCGTTAATAGAGATCGTTTCGAAGAGTGCTATATATACACCTCCCAGTCGTAAGAAATCAGATAGGGTTAGGTTCGCAGAGCTTGTGCGTAGATCTGCATATATAATGATTGTAGCAAGTCGGCATAGTGTTTGTTTTGTGAACACCACCTAACTACTTGTTTACTCCAACGCAAGAGTTCGGTAGAGATAGGGTCACAGTGTGATGGAAAATAATATCGAGAGGTACTCTAACGAAAGTGACAATTGTCGAGCTACTTGGATCTACGCAGTACTACCATATTCTGGGCAATTTTTTGAGTTTCGAATTAATTCCGAAATAATAATTTAGCATGTTTATCCTCGACAACAATAAAAATTCTCTTCATTCTGCCTACCCAAAATCAATAAAAGAAATTGAACTCAAAATTTTCCACAAATTTTAGCTAGTCACGAGCGTAAAATCTCTGATGAGATGCAGATGAAAGGATATTTACTTCCCAAAAAGGTTTTAACCCCGAAAAATGAAAAGGAACTGACCATTCCTACGCTCATAATACAAGTCGCACTCTTTATGATTTTGAATATGAAAAGAGTTGAATGCAAAATGTCAGAGATGCCAGCATATTTTACCTGTCCACTACAAATTTCCCCCCGAGAGTAATCTTTACAACCTCTCATACTGTTCGTCCCTTTGACGCTTAGTCATATATTTTGGTAGTGAACGCCGGGTGGACTTCTCTTCACCGCGTACGGATTCAATGTAACCGCATAGTTATCCATTAATCAAAGAACAGTTTTTTTCCAGGCGAATGATCATGCAGCTAGCCGACAGTGGGATGCAGCCAGATGGCCCGTGCCCGCTACAAAACTCCAAATGGAAAATCGTCACCATTTTTGTACGCACGTGTTTTTCGTTATAACGTCTCTCTCCACAGTTGGAAGAACAAAGGAGACAGATACGAAAGTGGAAGGTAAGAGGGTGGAATATAAATAATTCCGTATAACATTTTTTTCTTTTTATTGAGAAGAAAAGAAAAGATTCGAGAACTATTGTGTTTATCCTGTGTTGTGGTCTAGGCGACAGTGGGTCTTCGCATTTTAGTTTGAGCTGAAGGTGAGGTGACGGCGCATCCTCGTAAGGGGAGGAGATTAAATTTTTTTCTTCTTTTTTCGTTTTTTACGTCCTTTTTTCCCTTCTTCTTGCTCTTCCTTTCTTTCGATTTCAACTTTTAGTTTGGTGGAGATGCTCAGGTGCCTTGTCGTCTTTTATTGTATGTGAGGATGAATAAAAGAATGAGTGAATGAAAATGCTTGGTTTTGATGGTTTCTAGGAGCGCGTGGTTTTTATTGGAAACTGTATTGGTAGCTTCGTGCCCCTGGATGTTCTCCGGGTTATAAATCGTCGAGTTTTTGGAACTGAAATGGTGGATAATGGATCGATAATGTGGGAGTTCCTAGAGGTTCGGGAAGCATATTTAAGATGAACCGTTTAATTCGGTGAATGTGAGATTGAATGAAGGGATTCATTTGGAATTGTTTTATCTTCGAATAGTAGTTATTTCTGATACAGGATGAAATCTATGAATTGCTTTTTGATAATTTAGAGATAGTATAATTTCTTAGATCATTGAAGTGTTTATAGATGTAGAATGTACAATTCCAAATTGTTTAGCAACACGCGGGAAGACAAGAAGTTCTCAAATGATTTGGATTTTCAAAATGAATTAGTACCAAGTTACACTATACCAATTACGTTCAATTTCCAAGTAAATTGACAATGCAAGGACATATTTACATAAATTTTCCTGATGTCTATTAGTTTTCATGAAATAATCGAGCAAAAATTTACGGTTCTTATTTTTGTTTTTCATTCAATTATGGATCTTCAATAACGAGATTCAAATGACATTCTACTATTTACTCTATATGCAAATATATTTATTTTTAAAACACGAGAAGCTAATAAGAATTTCAAATGTCGTTTTGAGGAAAAAAAATGAAAAATTTCGTATATCTAATTTGCCAGATATTTCTGACACTAGTAGGTTTAAACGACCATGTTTTTTTGTGATACCTGCCTTGAAAGTTTACTTTTCGAAACCGTTTAGTGTGCGTAAAGTTCAGAGGTCGTGCGCAAAACTTGAACCTTGAAATTTACGCACTTCGTGCACAAAAACAACCACATTACCCCCACTACCGTTCCGAACAGTGAACTTGGCAGGTATCACCAAGAATAGGATGTGTTACGCAAGCATGCGAAAAAGTGTTTTTTTAAGCACTTATCGAGATACGCGATAGCGTATCGGCCAAGAAAAGTTTTGACCGACTGAGCAAAATATCAGGTTTGACCGACTGAGCAAAATATCAGGCCGAGAGCACCGCGTATCTATACACGACAGAACTTCCCCCTCCACTACCGCTAAATGATTTACATTCGATATAATGAAAACGGGACGACAAATCGGGAAAGTGTCATTAGTTACATTATATAAATCGCCTATGAGCTTTTCAACGGTGTAACTATGGTATTTTTTGGATTAACAATAAAAAAGATAGGCGCATAACAACGAGTTGATATTCACATTCTCGCGATTCACATTATAAAGTGTGAGAATCAAGTTGTAACGTTGGCAGCGCCGGTCCAACTGAGCTTCATATCCAACGTTGAAGTGTTGCCACCAGTGCATTTGAATGTGGGTTGTGATGTTGTTATGGAGAACCACAGAAAATGTTCTTCTTCACGTTAAATCACTTATTAGAATGAAACGGAAAATCGAC